>NC_066893.1:27036298-27048798 GCF_022985175.1 Labeo rohita
AAAAGGCAATCCCAAAATGGATTGCAGTAGACTGGAAAAAGCGAAAAGATATTAGACAAAGTGCTGGAAAGCATCAATAAAACAATATTTGTATATAACATATTAAAACCATTTAGCCAAAATGTGTGTGCCGTTTATTTTTATGCTTATTAAAGATTCATGTCGCTCCACTTGATATTGCTGCCTGTGTAGAGCGTTTCAAAATAGTTACTTATAAGGTTCTCTTTCTTAGAAGGCAGCTGCCTATGTAGGGAGCAGACAGTGAAGTAGTTTACTAAGTTTCAGAACAGAACAGTGTCGGGTTTACTGCGGTATACGGACACAAAGAAGTGCTGTGTCTTTAGTCTTTTGATGATTTGTTGTAGTCTGTCCACTAAACAGAATTCACACCTATGAGCTAAATAACTACGAATCCTTTTTCTACCACACACACTGAAGCATGAAAAAGAAAGAGAGAGAGAAAGAGAAAGAGAAATAGAGAGAGAAAACGACTCTTAACACCACAGAAAATATATTCCTCTAGAGGACGTAAGCAGCGTGGCCGCTTTCCCAGACGCAGATAAAGTCTCATCCTGGACTCAAACGCATGCTGTCAGTGATAATTCACTTCTGCAGATCTTTCTGGATTCAGTGCAGAGATTAAGATGTAGCTCTACAGCAAAAGCACAAAGCTGAATGTGGAAAAATAGAAATCTATGGATGTAAACAACGTAATTAAAGGAATAGGTCGTCAACACTGCATATATTGTATATACAGTGTATATAATATTATAAATAGTATATATGCTATAATAAAATGTATATTTATGTAAATGTATATTTGTTTTTAATTAAAAAAAAAAAACTAATTTGTGTGTGTGTGTGTGTGTGTGTGTATACACACACACATATATAATTTTTATATACAAATGTATTAATAGTAAATTGTTTATTAAAGTATATATATATATACATACACATTTATACATATACATATATCATCAACACCGTTAATATATTAAACGTATTAGATATACAGTGTCTATTATATGATAATATATAGTACATACACTATTTATACATTTATATATAAAAAATATATATATATTTATATACACACACACACAAATTAGTTTTTTTAATTAAAAAACATTAAAATCATATATATATATATATATATATATATATATATATATAAACTTATTATTATTAAACTTATTATTATTATTTTATTACAATTAAAATTATATATCTATATCCATCATAAAATGATATATTAATTATATTAAAATTATATATTGTGTATATATATATATATATATTGTATTATCAACACTGTATATATTAAGTAAAAAGTAAGTATATTTGTTTTTAATTAATTATAGATAGATGGATCAAATTATATACATACATGTATATATATTTTTTTATTGATTTATAGATAGACAGATAAATATATTATATAAATATATAATATATATTATATATATTATATAAATAAGAATACATAAAATTACATACATCATCAACACTGCATATATTATATATACAGTGTATATTATATTATGTATAGTATATATTATATATACACCATAAACAATTTTTTATTTATACATTTATATATAAAATTATATATATATATATACATAAATGTTTTTTTAAATTATATATATATATATATATTACACGTAATATTTAGAATTATAGATATTAATTTTTACATATTTTTAAAATGTGATATAATTTTTTAAACATTAAGACTGACATAAGGTATTAAGATCACTTTTTCCTTTGTGTGTGTATAATATATAAATTGTATGTATATATATATATATATATATATATATATATTTCTTAAAATATATATTTTTACATTTAATAATATATATTATTCTATATAGTGACTAAGATCAATTCTTTTTGTTTGATTTTTAGGCTAGAATTACATGATTTTGTTTTATTTTAATATAATTCTTAATATATTATAATAAACATCATGTATTATTTTATTATAATATTTATTACTTTATCTATTTTTTTTCCTGAAAGAATTATATATTTGTTTTTTTTTTTTTTTTTTTTTTTTTTATTTATATATATATATATATATATATGTAATTAGGAATATATTATAATAAATATCATTTTTGCTTTATTGAAGCAAAAGCACATAATGCTTTAATTGTATATTTATGAAAAATATAACAAAATGAAGTGAATCTGGCAGAATTTTTTCCTGTGTTATGCATAAATTTAATTTATTTATTAATGAAAAAATAATGTCAAGCTCCAAAATGAACAAAAATCTGCATTAATGTATGATAAAAGTAGTCCATATTACTTGTGCACTATAAAACGTACAGTTACTTAATGAAAATTAAGTCAAAATAAGCTAAAATTCAGTCTTCCAAGACACGCAAGACATTTTTGTGTGAATTGTCCTTTAAGTCAAATGCATGTGCATCTTTTATCCATGAATCGTTGAATAAATTGAACAAATGAGGTTTCTGAGAATTGAAAACGGCACTAGAAAACGCTCCTTTAGAGGAAACAGTTCTGGTGATTTAAAAAGAGCTTAAACTTGTCCTAAGATCATCTAATACCTGCCTGAACTGTGTCAGATAAATTAGACTCAGTGGTTAGTGATGAACGCATAAATAACGCAGAGCAATACGTCTGACAGGCGCTTTTAAACACTCTTACAGTCCCGCTGACAACCCCAGATAAATGTTTCCTAGAAAACGGCAGACACCTGGAGGATCGTAATGTCGAAACGCACTCAGGTGTGTATTAAACGTTGAAGAGACACTCTATTCTTCATCCTGAGGTTTGGCAGAGAGCCTGTGCGTATAATCGGAGCTGGATTTATAACGGCAGGCTGACAGAAACAACCTGCACTTTTGTAATGTGGGCAGGTTCCCTCCTGCTCAATGTAAACAGTGCTGAGAGAAATACGGCTTTTTTTACCCCTCAGTCTCTGAGTTTACATAAAGAAGAGTTTGGGCCTTAAAAACCACATTCATCATCTTATTGTGATCTGAGTGTCTAACACAGACGTGTTCGTACAGGCTCTCTCTACCCAACACACGTACAACAGCCACAAAACGTACTTGGACACTTAGATCACACCGAAAAATATGTGCATTTTAATGCATGTATGAACTATTAAACAGAAGTAATTTATGTATATACATATATATGCACACACACATGTACTGTAGATATATAACTTTTTCCTTTTTTTTTTTTTTTTTCTTCTTCTTTTTTTTTTTTTTTTTACTAAACTGTTCTTTTCTACAATATTTATTTTTAAAATAGATTTATTACTTCAAACATAAATGTATTTATTATATTGATATTAGTAAAATTTGTTATACGTACTATATAAACCGGCAATATATATTAACTATTGACAATTTATTTGTACTATTTATATTATATATATTTTATAATATGACTGAGTATATAGTAAATAATATTTTCATGTAATAATAATGTTAAAAAAGCCAAAAAAGTATAGTAAATTATATTAAATTAAAATTCATTTATGTATATTAATGCTGTATTCAAAATATAATTTTAATATTTATATTTGTTAAAATAGTACATCTATAGTAAATATTTTAATCTAATATATTTATATATATATATATATATATATATATGCAAACACACTAAATAATAATAATAATAATTTTATATATATATCATGATATATTTAAAATGCATATAATTATGTTTTTAGAATAGTAAATAGTATATATATAACATATGATTTATTAAAATTGCATATCATTTACAAAATATATATTTTTAAAAAGTTATATATATATATATATATAGTCTTTTATTTTAATCTATTAATAATATATTACATGTATATAACTTTAAGAAATATATTTTTGTAAAAATAGTAAATATTATATAAATAGTACATTATATTTTAATATAATAATAATAATATATAAAAAAGTATATAATTTAAATAAATATATATATATTTATTTATTGAAAATAATATATATATATATATATATATATATATTAATGCTGTATTAAACATAATTTGAATATATATATATACACACACACACACACACACACATATATATATATATATATTAAATATATTTGTTAAAATAGTACATATATAGTAAATTATATTTTAATCTAATTATATATATATATATATATATATACACACACATATGCAAACACACTAAATAATATTTTATTTTACTTTATATATATATATAATTAGGTTATATATAATGATATATTTACAAATGCATATTATATATAACATATTAAACATGTATAAAATTAAATTATATATATTATATATATAAATTTAGATTTTAATCTAATAATGATTTATTAAAATTGCATATAATTTACAAAATATATATTTTTAAATATAGTTACACGTATACGTATATAATATAATATAATTTTTATATAATATAATAATATATAATATATGTACTATATATATATAAAATATAACAAAAATACTTTAATGTACACAATATTTATTTTTTTATAAATAGTGAAGTTTGATAATAATTAATAAATGTAATTTTTTAAGTTTTGGTATCGAACAAAATCTGTTCATAACAGATGCAAACATTTATATGCATGTGCTGAGAAAATCGCGCTCAAACGCACCTTAGCTGTTTTTGTTTCACACGTGCTGCTGGACAAGAGCGCGTCACAGCTTCCCTGGTCCTTCGCCATGTTGATGCCGCTGGTGCATATGTTGTCTTCAAGAACCGCAGAACAGCACTGTTCCTGAGCGATCCTACAGGACACACACAAACACACAGTCAGCCCAGGACATGCTGTATCGGGTCAGTCGGCGAGTGGTTTAAGATCTGGGCTGGTAACCAACAGATTATTGCGGTTGAGCACAAAGTGTCCATTATGTGCTTGAGAAAGTTTTCTGGTGGACTAGTTGTGAATATCAGCAAAACAATAAATAAACAGTGCTGGTGAGTAAGTGATTATATGTAATCTAGATTACATAATCAGATTCCAAAATTAAGTACTTGTAATTAGTACTTAAAGTAATAATAGTATTATATAATTATACACTGAAAAAAAGATTTCTCAATTTTTTTGACTACATTTTACAAGAAAATACTTTTTCAGTCTTTCATAATATTTTCTTGTGAAATTTACTAGCAATTTTTGAGTGAAAATTGTTGCTACACCATTTGTTTTGTCTCTGTAATTATATTACATTTTTAAAATACTCAATCAGAGTAGTTTTTAATTTTATTAAATAATTATATGTTATTCAAAATTTATTGATTCATTGATGTTGGTCACATGCCACACAGGTAAACAAATGAAATATTTTGTGTGTGTGTGTGTGTGTGTGTGTGTGTTTTAATTTGATTTGTTTATTTAAAAAAAAAAAAATTGTGAATTATTTACTTTTTTTTTTTTTTTACAGTTTTATAATATATATTAATTCATTTTCATCAACGAAACCTAGTTTGTTTGATAAAAATTAAAAATTGATAAAAATTCAAAAAGTTTTGAATATATATATATTATATGTAATTAATTACATTAATAATAATTTATTCACAAGTAAACAGTTAAAATACTATTATTATGATTGTTTATTTTTATTTCATTTTTATAATATTAATTATTAGCTTCTTATCAACGCATGAAACCTAGTTTGCTTGATAAAAATTACAAATTTTTAAAATTTAGAAGAAATAAAAAAATAGTTTCTTGATAAAAATAGAAATATATTATATAAATAACTGTTATATATATATATATATATATATATATATATATGTATATATACAATTTTGATATATGAATTAATATAATATAATTATTGTTATTATTATTATTATATAAATATATTTATTATGTAAATATGTATATGAAATATGATATATATAAATATAAATAAATATATAAATAATTTAATATTATTATATTATAAATATTATATAAATAAATAATTCTACTGTCTTTATGGTGTATATATATATATATATATATATATATATATATATATATATATTTATTTTTATTTTATTTTTTTTTGTTTAGTAATACACAAGTTATGTAAAAAATACTCTGACCTAAAGTATTCTGAATAAATTGTGTAATCTAATAGATTACATTACTAACTACAATTTTCGTCATGTAATTTGTAATCGGTAGCGGACTACAATTTGTAAGTAACCTATCCAGCACTTTAAACAGACGAAAGGACATCTGATTTCAAGGAAAGCCTGTTCAGATTGTGCATGACCCCAAAATTCCTTTTATTTCACTTTTACTAAATGATTCTGCTTCCTGGCCATTTAAAACCGCAGGACAGATGTTAGAGAGCAGAAGTGGAGCACACTTTTGACTGCAGGACGTCATTGTTTGGTTCTGCTCCAGGTTGGACTGCAGCGCTGACGCATGGAGCCGAGTTTTTACGGTAAGACGATCGCTGTTTGTCTCGTTCGCTCTTGCTTCACCCTCTTTCACAATCAGCCCATCCATTTTCCTAGGAAAGCCCAAGACGGCCGTCCGTGGTGGTCGTGCACCTCCGAACGGCCTTTTAAGGGAGAAGTCTTCTGCAATGTCTCCTTTCGCTTACTGGACTTGTTTTTCCCCTTTTCGGTGTCTGAAATAATCTGCAGATTTCCTGTTATTTGGGTCGCTCGCTCTTCTCCGTCTGACTAGAGTTTCACCTCAGTGGAATTTCCTGGATTTGGAAATATTCCCGTTCCTGCGAGCCCCCCTACCGGAAAGATCCAAACCATCACCACCTTTTTCTCGCACCCTCTCATTTAAACAAACTCCGCATCGCTTGGAAGGCCAAGGCAAGCGCGTCTGATGCCAGAGTAACGCGATCGGCTTTGACTGGCACTGAGATTGAACGCTGAATAGTTCAATTCAATTCCTGAATAGGAATAGCTCGCCCAAAAATGAAAATTAGGCCATAGGAGATGTAGATGAGTTCATTTCTTCAACAGATTTGGAGAAATGTAGCATTGCATCACTTGCTCACTAATGGATGTGAATGGGTGCCGTCAGAATGAGAGCCCAAACAGCTGATAAAAACATCACAATTATTTACAAGTAATCCACTCCAGTCCATCAGTTAACATCTTGTGAAGCCAAAAGGTGCATGTTTATAAGAAACAAATCCATTATTAAGACGTTTTAAACTTCAAAACATCACTTCTGGCCAAAATGTAAGTTCATAATTCATACTAAAGCTTCCTCCAGTGAAGTCCATCTTCTGTTGTCCTCTCACATCAAAATCCACCCACATATTTGTTTAGAGCTGTTATGGACTGTTTTGGCTTGTAAACGGTGCTTGATTTGTGCAGATTTCTCTCTTGATTCAGACCAGATGTCTTTTATTATGGATTATGGACGGTTTGAAGTTAAAACGTCTTAATAATGGATTTGTTTCTCATAAACACGCAGCTTTTCCTTCACAAGATGTTAACTGATGGACTGGAGTGGTGTGGATTACTGTGATGTTTTTATCAGCTGTTTGGACTCTCATTCTGATGGCACCCATTCAAATCCATTGGTGAGCAAGTGATGTAATGCTACATTTCTCCAAATCGGATGAAGAAACAAACTCATCCTCATCTTGGAAGGGTTGAGGGTGAGTAAATGTTCGGAAAATGTTCATTTAGAGGTGAACTATTCCTTTAAGGCAAGACTAACTGGTTTGTTTCTGTTTAAAGCATTTTCTGTGGAAATTTCCACAAGAAACAAACCTGCAGGAGGTGGATTCGGAGATGAGCGGCAGACTTGTGCAATCCTGCGACTCCTGGCCTCTTTTCTTCATCGGATTTGGAAAAATGTAGCATTACATGACTTGCTCACCAATGAATGTGAATGGGTGCCGTCAGAATGAGAGTCCAAAAAGCTCATAAAAACATAAAAATAATCCACAAGTAATCCACTCCAATCCATCAGTTAATGTCTTGTGAAGTGAAAAGGTGCATGTTTGTAAAAAAAAACTAATCTATCATTAAGGTATTTTAATTTAAAATTGTTACTTGTGGCCAAAATATGACTCCAAAATCCATAACAATGTTTCCTCCTGTAAAAAAGTCCATCTCCTGTTGTCCTCTCACATCAAAATCTACCCACATGTTTGTTTAGAGCTGTTTTTTGGACGGATTCGACTTGTAAACAGTGCTTGATCTGTGCAGATTTCTCTCCTGATTGAGACCAGAGACTTTTATTATGGATTGTGGACTTGTATTTTACCTGGAAGCAACATTTTAAAGTGAAAACGTCTTAATGAGGGATTTGTTTCTTACAAACACACAGCTTTTCACTTCACAAGATGTTAATTGATGGACTGGAGTGCTGTGGATTACTTGTGGATTATTGTGATGTTTTTATCAGCTGTTTGGACTCTCATTCTGACGGTACCCATTCACATCCATTGGTGAGCGAGTGATGTAATTCTACATTTCTCCAAATCTTATGCAGAAACAAACTCATCTACATCTTGGATGGGTTGAGGGTGTTCAGAAAACGTTCAGTTTGAGGTAAACTATTCCTCTGAGGCGAGAATAACTGATTTGTTTCTGTTTAAAGCTTTTTCTGTGGAATTCTCGGCAAGGAGCAAACCTGCAGGTGGTGGATTTGGAGATGAGCAGCAGACTTGTGCAGTCCTGCAACTCCTGGGCTCTTTTCTTTCTTTGGATTTGGAGAAATGTAGAATTGCATCACTTGGTCACCAATGAATGTGAATGGGTGCCGTCAGAATGAAAGTCCAAACATCTGATAAAAACATCACAATAATCCACAAGTAATCCACACCACTTCAATCCATCAGTTAACATCTTCTGAAGCCAAAAGGTGCATGTTCGTAAGAAACAAATCTATTATTAAGATGTGTTAAACTTCAAAAGTTCATAATTTATAATAAAGCTTCCTCCAGTGAAAAAGTCCATCTCCTGTTGTCCTCACACATCAAAATCCACCCACATATTTGTTTAGAGCTGTTATGGACTGTTTTGGCTTGTAAATGGCGCTTGATTTGTGCAGATTCAGACCAGATGACTTTTATTATGGATTATGGACAGTTTGAAGTAAAACTTCTTAATAATAGATTTGTTCACAAGATGTTAACTGATGGACTGGAGTGCTGTGGGTTGCTTGTGGATTATTGTGATGTTTTTATCAGCTGTTTGGACTCTCATTCTGACGGCACCCGTTCACATCCATTGGTGAGTAAGTAATGTAATCCTACATTTCAACAAATCTGTTGAAGAAACAAACTCAGCTACATCTTGGATGGACTGAGGGTGAATAAATGTTCAGAAAATGTTCAATTTTGGGTGAAGTACTCCTTTAAGGCAAGACTAACTCATTTGTTTCTATGTAAAGTGTTTTCTGTGGAAATTTTGTAGATCTCAGACGGCGAGGAACAAACCTGCAAGTGGTGGATTCGGAGATAAGCGGCAGACTCGTGCAGTCCTGAAACTCCTGGCCTCTTTTTTTGCCATCATTACAGCAGTCGTCCAGCGAGTTGGAAGCTGTGGTCTCTGCAAAAGAAAAAAACCAGGAAAGACATTACGCACGACAAATCTAAACCAGATGATTCCCACACACGCAGACATGCAGATTAGAGGTTTGTACGGGCATTTGGATAAAGCTCAAACCTGGCCTGTAAACGAGAACCTGAGCTGAGCCAAATAGTCTGGTACTGTCACATTTTACGACAAAATTTGAAGCATTTCAGGTTGTTGGTTTGCTGACAGAGCAGCTATTTTATGCTTTCGGGTTGCTGTCGGACTAGATTTCTGTGTTAAAGCCCCGCATGCAGCGTTAGATTTGCCGTGACTTGTCCCGTCTGATGGATTCCTGCATTATAACGAATCTACGCTTTTACCAGCCACTCTTCAGCATTTGTAGCTAACCAGCTCATTTCTGGCACAGTGTAAGGTTTGTGGTTAGGACATGAGCACTAGATTCGTCACTACGGACAGCAAATGGCGTGCGAGGAGAAACAGTAGGAGAACAGGGTCCAAAAATGTACTTATCTTTTGCCAAAATGTTGGCTAAATCGAAAACATTTAGCAGCCATTAATATCTCTTATAGCCTTTAAAAAACTGCAGCTTGCACTGTTTTAAATATACACTGTTTTAATCTTTCTAATTTTTTTATTTAATGATCAATCAGTGCACTACTTGCTGTTTCTTTGTAATTAATTAGTAAAATTTACTAGCAATAACAATTTTTTATAACCATTTGTTGTGTATTTATATTAAGTTAATATATTATATTATAATATATGATTAAATATAAAACAATATATTATTTAAATATAAAAATATATTTTTCATCAATGAGAAAGGCGTTATCTAGCTGATTTCCAATGCACATTAGACGCAAATATATTCATATATTTTATTAAAATTACAACATAAATTTCTTATCATATTTGTTTCTAATATAACATTGTAAAAATTGTTATAATTAATTTTAGAGTTATTAAGGTTTAAAAAAAATTATAATAATAATTCTATTATTAATCGGGATACTATCTCAGATTATTTGATTTTAGCAAAGATTTTATGATGATAATATTATAACTTTGAATTAAATATTATACAATATTTATAAATAATTAGTAGCTTTTAAATGAGTAAATATATTATGTAACATACTTTTTTTCAAGATTACTTGATTTTAGCATAAGGTATTTATATATCACAATTTTCTAATTAAACATAAAATGTTATAACAATTTTATATTCATTGAAGAAGTATAAGAATAAATAAGTATATTAAATAAATTATATACAAAAATGTGGATATCAGCTCAACGATTATTTGTCTTAGCCTACAATATTTATAATCATAATAATATATATTTTTACAATTAAAAATGACAAAATATTGTTAGAATTAAGATCTGTGACAATAACTAGATGAATTAATAAATTCTACATTAATGTGGTTACAAGCCCAGATTATTTAATAATAAGAATAAGATATTTAAAGTCATAATATAATATTTTTAATTAAACATAAAATATTGTTAGAATTCCTATTATAATCAACAGCTTTGAAATGAATAAATATATTAGATAATTTATATACATTAATTATTTTTCTGATTATTTGATTTTAGCATAAAATATTTATTTATCATATTACATTTTTTTCTAATTAAACAAAAATATTATTCAAATTACTTTAATTATTAATGAGGTATAAGAATAAACAAATACATTATAAAAATTATATCAATTAATGTGGATACCATCTCAGATTATTTGATCTTAGCCTAAGATATTTATAATATAATAATATATATTTTTACAATTAAACATTATAAAATATTGTTATAAATAAGATAAATTAAAATTAATATAATGAACAAATTATATAAATTAATGTGGTTACAAGCTCAGATTTTTAATTTTTTAGTGTAAAATATTTATAATCATAATACTGTATTTTTAATTAAACATAATAAAATGTTGTTATATTGAATAATAATGAATAAATATATTAGATAATTTATATTAAAAAAATTCAGATTATTTGATTTTAGCATAAAATATTTATATATCATACTATATTTTTCTAATTAAACAATCATATTATTAGAATTACTTTAATAGTTAACAAAGAGGTATAAGAATAAATAAAAATATTATTGAAATTATATAAATTAATGCAGATATCAACTCAGATTATTTGATCTTAGAGTACAATATTACAATCATAATAATATATGTTTTTATACAATATTGCTATAATTAAGATCAATGAAAATAAATAAATTATATAAATTAATGTGGTTACAAGCTCAGATTTTTAGTATTTTTTTAATGAAACATTATAAAATATTGTTATAATTAATTTCATAATTAACAGTTTTTAAAATGAATAAATGTACTAAATAATTATATTTTTTTTCAGTCCAAGATACTTATATATCATAAAATATTTTTTTAATTAAACATTATTAAAATATGATCATAATTGCTTTTAAAATGAATAAAGAGGTATAAGAATGAATAAATATTTTAAATAAATTATATAAATTAGGATGCCAGCTCAGGTTATTTTAGCCTAATAATTATTAATTTCCAATTAAACATTATAAAACATTGTTAGAATTAAAATTTATAAAAATAAATTGAATTAATAAATTATATAAATGAGATCTAAGCTTCATATTTTGAGTTCATATTTTGATGAGACATTGAAAGCTGAGTTTCTTTGTAAGGAAATGGTCGTTAACAAGGTCTGAACTGTTTGGGTCAGATGGTGGCATGACCTTTGTCTAATTAGGCATGGACGGCACATGGAAAACCCCCTAAAAAAAAAAGGTTACTGGCCCAAACCCGGCGGCTGAAAATAAAGACTCTTCCTGAACACTCGGTGGGAAACCAAATTCTGCCTGCAGCCCTTTGGTTTTCTTCCTTTTCTAAGGATTTTGTACATAATGAAACACCTACCAATGTTCAGCCAATCAGACAGAACTACTGGGCATCAC
>NC_066893.1:27053798-27161298 GCF_022985175.1 Labeo rohita
TGTAAACCCGCAAATCTGAGAAAAAAGATGTAATTTAGAGAATTAAACTTGCAATTGTGACATTTTTTTCTTAGAATTGTACGTTTATATCGCAATTTTGAATTGAAATTACGTTATAAAGTCAGAATTGCAAGAAAAAAGTAAGAATTCTGAGAAAAGAGTCAGAAAATTGCAATTGCGAATTATAAATTCAGAATTGCTTGATGTAAACCCGCAAAAAAAATCTGAGAAAAAGATGTAATTTAGAGAATTAAACTTGCAATTGTGACATTTTTTTCTTAGAATTGTACGTTTATATCGCAATTTTGAATTTAAATTACGTTATAAAGTCAGAATTGCAAGAAAAAAGTAAGAATTCTGAGGAAATAGTCAGAATTGCTTGATGTAAAGATCAGAAAATTGCAATTAAACTTGCAATTGTGACATTTTTTTCTTTATAAATTCAGAATTGCATGATGTAAACCAAAAAAACAAATCTGAGGAAATAGTCAGAAAAAAGATGTAATTCAGAGAATTAAACTTGTAAACCCACAAATTGTGACATTTTTTTCTTAGAATTGTACGTTTATATCGCAATTTTGAGTTTAAATTACATTATAAAGTCAGAATTGCAAGAAAAAAGTAAGAATTCTGAGAAAAGAGTCAGAAAATTGCAATTGCGAATTATGTATTTAGAATTGCTTGATGTAAACCCGCAAATCTGAGAAAAAAGATGTAATTCAGAGAATTAAACTTGCAATTGTGACTTTTTTTTCTCAGAATTGCGAGTTTGTATCTCGCAATTTTGAATTTAACACAATTGCGTTATGAAGTCAGAACTGCCAGATAGAAACTTTTCTTCAGAATTTATCTCATAATTTACACTTTTTTATCTCACAATTCTTACTTTTTTCCTTGGAATTCTGATTTCAGATTTTAGTTGCAAGCTATGAAGTTAGAATTGTGAGACAGAAACTTGCAATTGCGACTTTTTTTAAGAACTGGTGTAAACCCGCAATTCTGAGAAAAAGGATGTAATTCAGAGAATTAAACTTGCAATTGTGACTTTTTTTCTCAGAATTGTACGTTTATATCGCAATTTTGAATTTAAATTACATTATAAAGTCAGAATTGCAAGGAAAAAGTAAGAATTTCTGAGAAAAGTGCGAATTATAAATTCAGAAATATTATAAAGTCAGAATTGTGAGTTAGAAACTTTTGGAAGATTGGGAAAAAAGTCTGAATTTATTGAATTCTTATTTATTGAATTTTGATTTAAATTCTGAGAATACGAGTCAAAATTGCCAGATATAAAAAAAATAAATAATTGCGAGTTTATATCTTGCAACTCTGAGTTTAACACACAATTGCATTTTATAAGGTCAGAATTGTGAGATAGAAACTTTTGGAAGAGTGGGAAAAAAGTCAGAATTTAAACATAATTCTGATTTAAACTCATAATTCTGAGAAAAAAAGTCAAAATTGAGAAATTTAAACTCATAATTCTGAGGAAAATGATTCCACGATACTATAAAGTGCGTTGAATTGCCATTGCGTTGAAAAACAGAGTTTAAGGAAGATTGTTATATATATATATATATATATACACAGTCTTGGAGAAAGTTACTTTTAAAAGTAATGCATTACAGTATTGAGTTACTCCCTTAAAAAGTAACTCATTACATTGCTTAGTTACTTTTTATGGAAAGTAATGCATTACTTTACTTTTGCGTTACTTTTTAAATCTGGGCAGGGCTTGCTTGTTTGTTTTTAATATAAAAAGTTATATTTTTGGCCAATATGAAAGCCTTTTCACACCAAAAGCCTCAGGCTTTAAGAAAAAACATCAACTCTTCAGCAATAAAAAAAGGAAAACAAATGTTAGATTATCTTGAGTAATTTTTGCTTATTAGTATGGTTGAACTGGATCATCGAAGGTCGGCAGCAAAGACATTGTTTAATAAAATGGTATTAAATGCATAAAGGATATTTGTATTATTTAACATATTTAATTATTGCTGGTTTGCGTCATATTCTGAGTTGAATTTCACTGTTTTTATTCATTTTGAAGAATACTGAATCTGTTTTCTGTGAGTAAGATGAATTAATGCATGTTTACGTTTAGTCTAGAACTAACATCTTACTCCGGATTTCTCTCAACATGGGGACAGGAGAGATTTTAATCAATAAATGGGGGGAAAAGTAACTGGCGTTACTTATTTGAAAAAAGTAACTCAGATATTTTCTTGTCAATTAAAAAGTAATGCATTACTTTACTAGTTACTTGGAAAAAGTAATAATATTACATAACTTGCGTTACTTGTAATGCGTTACCCCAGACACTTTCTATATATATATATATATATATATATATATTTGTATATATATATTTGTTTATTTATTTATTTTACTTTTGTTGTTTGTTGTTTATTTTACTTTTGTTGTTAACCCTTTCATGCATGTTAAATGAAACCAATGATAAGTGATGATACGATTGATATTTAGTTAATAATTAATATGGAAAATAAACATTTAGGATTTCATATGCATTTCTGTTATATAAAAATTGTGTAAAACAAGTGCTTTTTTTTAAAAAGTTACTATATATCAGTTACTATGATTTAAACATTACAGATTAGGTTTTCAGATATGTCATGGTACATTTTTTCTTGGATGAGGGTTGGTTTGATTAAAGGGAGTGATTAAAGTTTAATTACATCTCTATCATAACATCTCAAGAGGGCTTGAGTTATGAGCGTTTGTTTTCCCTGACCGTACATCTGGAGAGGATCAATATCATACAATCTGCAGACATATGAAATATTTCGACAAACTCTTGGTTAGAAATCATACTCTCTGAAATCTCAAGAATGAAATTCGTCCGTGCTGCCAATGTTTTGGACCGTTCAATCAGTCATAGTGGCTGTTGAGCAATAAATCAGGCAGACAAATCTCTGACTGATTGATTTTATTTGCTCTTTCCAGACGCCTCCGCGGTAAAACTCTGGTTTCATCTCACCAAATGGCCCAACAAAGATTCACAGACGCGGGGAGAAACATTCTAGACGTTGAGAAATCCTTTATGAGGCATGAAGACTATTTCAACTCTGGCTCCGGAAGTAAAAATCCCATTTATTTTTCCAATTGAGGAATTCATGTGACATTTTCTTTTGTATTATTGTGTAATTCCTGATGAATACCTACAGTGCCAACAATTCTGAAGAAAAATACATCAAAACAAAGTAGCTGCCTCATAAACTATGCTGAATATGCTCTATTTGTAATGATTCGAATAGACTATTTAATGTTTAAACAAAGTTTTAGTTCATGCCATCACTGGTTGGTGTGGAAGCCTGTTTTTCGCACTGAATAAAAAAAGGTAATTGCAGCTTTTTATCTTACAATTCTGACTTTTTTCTCGCAATTCTGATTTCAGTCTGATTTCGTTCGCGAGCCATGAAGTTAAAATTGTGAGATAGAAAATCGTAATTGCGAATTATAAAATCAGAATTGCGAGTTTATATCACGATTCTAACTTTATAGCTTGCAATTGAAATCTGAAATCAGAAATGTAAAAAAGTAAAATAAATAAATAAAAATAAATGCATATACAACAATTGTAAATGAATATGCAGTTTTCCTTAAACTGTGTAAGAAAATGTATGAATATTTTTGTCGATTTTAATGACTACTTGGAACACCTAAGAAGCTTCAGAGTCTCAATTTATTGTGGAAATAAAAAGGAGTTAATTATGAGAAATAAACTCGCAATTTTGACTTTTTTCTCAGAATTGCGAGTCTGTATCTTGTGAGGAAAAAGTCTGAATTCTAAGAATAAAGTCAGAATTGTGAGATAAAATCGCAGTTGCGAGTTATAAATTCAGAATTGCATGATATAAACCTGCAATTCTGAGAAAAAAAGTCATAATTCTGAGAATTAAACTTGCATTTGTAACTTTTTTTTTCTCAGAATTGCGAATTTATATCTCACAATTTTGAATTTAATGCTCAAATGCATTTTAAAGTCAGAATTGTGAGATTCTTAAGTAGATTTGGAAGAAACTCAGAATTTAAAATAATATAATAATTCTGATTTATTGAATTCTGATTTAAACTCACAATTCTGAGAAAAAAATATCAAAATTGCTCAATTTAGATTAATAATTCTGAGGAAAAACGTTGCAAGAAAAAATTGCCAGATATAAACCCGCAATTCTGGAAAATAAACTTGCAGTACTAAGAAATAAAGTGACTTTTTTCTCAGAATTTTGACTTTATATATCACAGTTTTTAATTTTATACACAGTTGCGTGTTATAAAGGCAGAATTGCAAGTTAGAAACTTTCGGAAGATTGGGGGAAAAAACTCAGAATTTAAACTCATAATTCTAATTTATTAAATTCTGATTTATTTAATTTTGATTTAAACTCATAATTCTGAGAAAAAAAGTCAGAATTGCAAAATTTAAACTCGTTCTGAGAAAAAAGTTTGAATTTCCAGATATAAATTCATAATTCTGAGAAATAAACTTGCAATTCTTTGAAATAAAGTGACTTTTTTTTTCTCAGAACTGCATGATGTAAACTTGCAATTCTGAGAAGTAAACTCGCAATTATGACTTTTTTCTCAGAATTTATATCTCACAGTTTATATCTCACAATTTTGAATTTAACTCACAATTGCGTGTTATAAAGTCAGAATTGCGAGTTAGAAACTTTCGGAAGATTGGGGAAAGAATTTAAACTCAAAATTCTAATTTATTTAATTCTGATTTATTTAATTCTGATTTAAACTCATAATTCTGAGGAAAAAAGTCAGAATTGCGAAATTTAAATGCACAATTCTGAGAAATAAACTTGCAATTCTTTGAAATAAAGTGACTTTTTTCTCAGAATTGCAACTTTTTATCTCGCCGTTTTTAATTTTATACACAGTTATAAACGCGTGTTATAAATGCAGAATTGAAAGATAGAAACCCACATTTGCGAGTTATGAAGTCAGAATTGCATGACTGAAGTCGTAATTCTGAGAAATAAACTCACAATTGTGACTTTTTTCCCAGAATTGCGAGTCTATATCTCACAATTTTGAATTTAACACAGTTGTGTGTTATAAAGTCAGAATTGTGAAACTTGGAAGCTCATAATTCTGATTTATTGAATTCTGATTTAAGATCATAATTCTGTGAAAAAAAGTCAGAATTCTGAGATATAGACGGTTAGCAATTCAATATAAACAATTCTGACTTTTATCTCAGAACTGCATTATACAAACTCACAGCTGCTGAAAAAGTTTCGATATATAGAGCTGAAATCTGACTGGATGAGCTGCGCTCGGTGCGCTCAAGCCACCTTCGTCGTCCTTCTCCGGCATATGCGTTATGCATTCGGACGCACATGTGTCTCTCCCTCACACAAATCTAATTTCCTGAAATTAGCAATCATGAGTGAAATAATTGCCAGACGATATAATAAACAGTGCTCTGCCAGGCCAGAGTCTGGAGTTTCAATCAGTCGCTCCCCCTGGGCAGAGCGGCCAATAATCAAAGCCACATGCTCACAGCTGGAGAAACACACACTCGCTCTGTGGATTGAGTCGTGCATCTAAGGCTTCAGACAAATGCAAACAGATCGATCATGCTCTGGGTGCTTCAAATTATAGAAGTATCAATAATAAGAAGCAGATTTCTACATATTCTGAATTAAAAAGTCTTTGCATGTGTAAAACTCAGCGGCATGGTGTTGTGGGCGGCGTGCAAAATTTTTGCGAAGGATTTGTGTTCTAGGTATAAATTGACAATCGTTTGTTTTCTTTGGAAAAGAATCATTAATCTTGCGTTATGCTCTACCTGGGTGTTTTCGCGGTTGCTAACCTCATGTCTCATGTGATCTTCTGGTCTAGATACTGTATGGCTCGGGTTCTTCCTTCAGTGTGCGTCTGTCCACCAGGTGAAAATCGTGGAATAAAAAAGGAATAAAATAATTAAGGTAATTGCAACTGCACAATTCTGAATTTATACATCACAGTTCAGACTTTGTTTGATATAAACACACAATATGAGATAGAAACTTAGAATTCTAACTTTCTTTCTCGCAATTCTGTTTTTTTTGTTTTTTGTTTTGTTTTTTAAAAAATTGAATAAAAATAAAAAAGGTAATTGGAACATTTTCTCTCACAATTTTAGCTTTTCTTCTCAGAATTCCAAAAATTTCTTGCAATTCTGTTTATCCAAAAATTCAAAAATTCACAGCTGCCTTTTTAAAAATTTATCTCAAAATTCCAAAAAGTCAAAATTCTGACTTTTTGCTCTGAATTCTGAGTTTATATCTCATCTTTTTTTTTTTTTTTTTTTTTTTTTAATGTAATTTTTTTAAATGCAGCATTTTATCTCACAATTTTAGCTTTTCTTTTCAGAATTGAAAGTACTTTCTGCAATTCTGTATTTATATTTTGAGAACTGTGTGAAAAAAGCCAAAATTTATTTTGTTAATTGATTTTATCTCAAAATCCAAAAATTCGCAGTTGCCTTCTTAAAAATTCATCTCTAAATTCCAAAAAGTCAAAACTGTGAGATTCTGAATTTATATCTCACAATTCTGACTTTGTTTGATATGAACTCACAGTTTAAGATATAAACTCAAGTTCTAATGTTCTTTCTTGGAATTCTGAGTTTACATCTTGCAATTCTGTTTTTTGAATAAAAAATAATATGGTAATTGCAACATTTTATCTGACAATTCTAGCTTTTCTTCTCAGAAGTGTGAGAATTTCCTAAAATTCTGTTTATATTTTGAAAACTGTGAGATAAAAAGTCACAGTTACTTTTTTATTTTTAATGTTATCTTAAAATTCTCAATTGCCTTTTGTCTCAAAATTCAAAAACGTTAAAACGATGAGATTCTGAATTTATATCTTACAATTCTGACTTTGTTTGATATGAACTCGCAATTTGAGATATAAACTCAGAATTCTAATGTTTTCTCGCAATTCTGAGTTTACTTCTCACAATTCTGTTTTTTTTTTTTTTTTTTTTTTTTAAATAAAATGGAATAAAAATAAAAAAGTTAATTGCAGTTTTTTATCTTATAATTCTAGCTTTTCTGCTTAGAATTTTACTGCAGTTCTGTGTTTATATTTTGAGAATTGTGAGGAAAAAAATTAGGAATTGTGAGATAAAAATGTAGTTTTTTTTAATTGTAAATTTTATCTCAAAATTCAAAAATTCAAAAATTCGTAATTGCCTTTTTTAAAAAAAATATTTCCAGAAAGGAAAAGTCAAAATGGTGAGATAAAAATTCGCAATTGCCTTTTCAAAAAAATTATCTAAACATGAAAAGTCGAAATTGTAAGATAAAAATTCACAGCTGCCTTTTTAAAAATGTATTTAAAAATGAAATAGTCAAAATGGTAAGATACAAAAATCGCAATTGCCTTTTTAAAAATGTATCTAAAAATGAAAAGTAAAAACTGTGAGACAAAAAAAATTCACAATTCCCTTTTTAAAAATGTATCCACAAATTTAAAAGTCAGAATTGTGAGATAAAAATTGGCAATTGCCTTTTAAAAATGTATTTAAAAATGAAAAACTACAAATGGTAAGATAAAAAGTCGCAGTTGCCTTTTAAAAATCTATTTAAAATTGAAAAAAATCAACATGATGACATAAAAATTTACAATTGCATTTTAAAAATGTATTTAAAAATTAAAAAGTGAAAATGGTAAGATAAAAAGTTGCAGTTGCCTTTTAAAATTGTATCTAAAAATGAAAGAAATCAAAATGGTAAGATAAAAATTTGCAATTGCATTTTAAAAATGTATTTAAAAATGAAAAAGTCAAAATGGTAAGATAAAAAATCGCAATTGCCTTTTTAAAAATGTATCTAAAAATTAAAAAGTCAAATTTGTGAGATAAAACTTCAGAACTGCCTTTTTAAAAATTGATCTGACAATAAAAAAGTCAAAATTGTGAGATAAAAATTGCAATTGCATTTTATTTTTTACTTGATCTCAAAATTTTAAAAAAGACATATGTGAGATAACTTGTTAAAATTGTTTATTGAGCATCAAATCAGTATATTAGAATGATTGCTGAAGTATCATGTGACAATGAAGACTGGAGTAATGATGCTGATCACAAATTCAGCTTTGATCACAGAAATAAATTACGTTTTACAATACTTTAAAATAAAAAGCGATTATTTTTAAATTGTAAAAATGTTTCTGTATTTTATTTTTTGTCAGAAGAGCAGAAGAGACTTCTTTAAAAACAAAACATAAATCCCCAAACTTTTAAACAGTAGTGCAAGCTTGGTAAATGTATTTTTTGAGAGTTCAAATTTGAGGAACCTTCAAGTCTTATATTTGAATATTTGAATATTTGTAGCGTGACTGGCTCAGAAAGCAGACAAATGTATTACAATATGTGTGTGAATGTCTGTGTGTTTGTATGAATAAACATGACCTTATAAGGGCCCCTAAAGAGCCGATAATGGGTACCAGATTCCAGGTCTGTTTAGCACAAACTCCACAGACATCTAAAGGGCAATTTATGCGCGCGGCACAGACGCTCTGCTATCTTTATTCCTCTGTCTCTCCCTCTCTTAAGGGTTTAACGAGGACCAGCGCAGAGCCAAACTGCGGCTTTCAGAAGGAAATTACCACGGCAGAGGTCATCTTTAAATGACGGTAATCTCGCAGGGGGCTCCAGCGCTCTTTTGAACTCAGAATGGGTCCGTCCTGCCTTATCTGTGTCACACAGCGGTGGGCCGCAATCAGCCGCGGACCCCCTCGGACCGCTTTCAAAGGGCCCGAGGAGCCAGAGCCGAGTCGGTTTTCACTTTTAACACAGATTATTTTGTCACGCTGATGTTAAGTAACAACTCTGTTTCGTAATTACAGTAATAGCTGGAATAGTGCTCAACATGTCTGTTGGCTGATTTTCTATGCACTGTATGTGTATTTGTATGAACTAACTTATTTATTGTGTAACAATAATAAAATAAATCAATTTAGTGAAACAAACACTAAAATAAAATAGCTTCTCATATATATGTAGATAGATAGATGGATAGATATTTACAATTTAAATTGTTTTTTACAATAATTTAAATCAAATTGTGTGTGTGTCCGTGTGTGTGTGTATATATATATATATATATATATATATATAAATACACATACACAGTTTTAATTATTGCACTGTTACAGTAATTTAAATAAAATGTGTCAGTATATAGATAATTTAAAAAAAAAACATTTAAATATATAAATATATCATTTAAATAAAATGTGCCAGTGTATATTTAAATGCCATTTTTTAAATTGCATCATTAAAATAAATAATTTAATTGAAATTCTGTTTTATTTAAATGATTGTGATAATGCAATATACACAATTTAAATTAGTGCACTGTTACACTCATTTAAATAAATAGTGTAAGTATATAGATAGATATTCATATTGCATTTTAAGAGCATAATTAAAAAAAATAAATTAAATATATATGTGTTATTTACATTATTGTAATAATGTAATACACAATTTAAATTATTGCACTATTAAATTAATTTAAATAAAATGTGTCAGTGCATTTTTAATTGCATAATTAAAAAAATATTTTATTTAATTCAAATATATTTCTATTATTTAAATTATTGTAATGCAATATACACTATTTAGATTTTTTTTACACAGTTTTGATTATTGCACTATTACAGTCATTTAAATTAATAGCGTCAGTGTATAGACAGATATTCATATTGCATTTTAATTGCATAATTAAAAAATAATTTAAATTAAATATGTTATTAAAATTATTGCAATAATGCAGTATGCACAACTTTAATTATTGCACTATTAAATTAATTTAAATAAAATTTGTCAGTGTATAGACAGAAATTAATATTGCATTTTAATTGCATAATTAAAAAAATAATTTAAGTTAAATGTTATTTAATTTATTGTAATAATTCAGTATACACAATTTTAATTATTGCACTAATTATAGTAATTTAAATAAAATGTGTCAGTGTGTAGATAGATATTGAAATAGCATTTGTAATTGCATAATTAAAAATATTTTAATTTAAATTATATATAAAAATATATATATATATATATATATTATTTAAATGATTATAATAATGCAGTATGCACAATTGCAATTATTGCACTATTAAATTAATTTAATTAATTTAATATTTAATTAAAATTATTGTAATAATGCAATATACACAATTTATATTATTGCACTATTACAGTGATTTAAATAAAATGTGTTAGTGTATAGATATTTAAATCGCATTTTAATTGCATAATTAAAAAAAATAATAATTTAATTTAAATAAAATATATATATTATTTAAATTATTGTACTAATGCAGTATGCACAATTTAAATTATTGCAGTATTAAATTAATTTAAATAAATTGTGTTAGTGTATAGATAGATATTTAAATAGCATTTTAATTGCATAATTAAAAATAATTTAAATTTTATATATATATATATATATATATGTGTATATATATATATATATTATTTAAATGATTGTAATAATGCAATATACACAATTTTAATTATTGCACTATTAAATAGATTTAAATAAAATGTCTTAGTGTATAGATAGATATTTAAATAGCATTTTAATGGCACAATTTTAAAAAATAATTTAATTTAAATTAAATATATATATTATTTAAATGATTGTAATAATGCAGTATGCACAATTTAAATTATTGCAGTAGTTAAATTATTGTAATACTGCAATATACATTTGAATGTGTGTGTATTATAAACGTGTGTATGTAATTAAATATAATTTTTATAGTCATTTTTATAAAATTCTGTGCATATATATATATATATATATATATATAAAGATATAAAGGATTTATCACAAAAAACTTGAATTTCTTTTTAAAAAATAAAATAAATAAAATAAAATTTAAAATAAACTGTAAAATTGATTCATTGGAATAAATACTTACATTACACAATATTTAGTCAATAAATGAAACTCTAAATAATTTCATTATAATATCATTTTATATTGCAATATAATAATTAATTAATAATAATAATAAATAACTAAATAATATAATGTAAAACAATATATTATATATTACACATTTATATTACTCTGCAATGTAAATCTGAATGTTTGGTGGAAACATTTGATTTTGTAAGTAGCTCTTCTTTACTTTTTTTCTTAGCTTAATTGCAAAATTTGAGTGAAATTGTCTATGTCTAACTGATTTGTGATGGCAGAGACTACAGCTTTCACTTTAAACACCACAAACCATCTGAAGTAGATTCACTGGAGTGAAATCATTCATTTTTACGAGGACAATATTTTATTACAAGATCATTTGATCCATTGCGAAAGGCAACAAAGGGCTTTCAGCACGACCCAAGTTTATGTCTTTCTAGATCTGCCGTTTTATGTGTGTTTTGTAATCCGTTACTCGCTGGTTTGTATTATTATACGTTTGCTCTACAGCTTTCTTAGTCTTGGCTGCTGTTTGTTTGCAAGGAAACTTACAATCCCAGAAGAGGAGTGTTTTTCTGAAGCTGCTTGAACTGATGACATTAGACGGCATTCTTCAGATCACTTATCTGAGACCACAATCACGCTCTAATCTTCTCTATTATTTCCATCTCTAGTTTTTCACAACCGACTGCTGAATTCTGGGTAATCTTCGGGAGATCAGTACAGGGATGATCTGAATGTAAGTGCTGCTCTTTGGTGCCCACTAGTGTTTTTTTCTGCTTAACTTCATCTGCGCTGGATAAAACTACTGTATCTAACCACATCATCATGCTAAGTCAACAATTATCTATCCATTGTGGCATCTGCTGACTGTGGTTTGCATTTGAGACAAAACTTGTGCAATGAATCAATTCATACAGACAAAACAACGATATCAGCAAAATATGAATAGATTTTTTTATGACTATGTGGTTTTAATTGTTTCCTCTAGATTGAAGAAATGCCTGTAGACTAAATTAGATAGAACCAACAACAAATTAATTTTTTTTTTTTTTTTTGTAATAAATCCATTTTATTTGATCTTATTTTTAAAAGAAATTTAAATAAACAAATTAAATAAAGTTTATAAAGTGATAAATCCATTTTATTTTAAAGTTTAATTAAACAAATTAAATAAAGCTTTTTGTGATAAATCCATAAATAAAGCTTTTTGTGATAAATCCATTTTATTTTATTTTATTTTATATAGGTTCCAAATTAAATTAGGGTTAATTTTAATTTAGTTGTAATTGTGTAAAAAATAATTCAGATGTTAAAGATAATGTTGTTAAATTATACTAAAACCATAAAAAGCATTTTTGTTGCTTAAAATAAAATAAACATAACTGAAATCAACTGAAATACATATTTTGTTTTAGTAAATTAATTAAATACATTTTTAAAAACATAATAAAAAAGACAAAAAATAAGCAAAAAATAAAAAAGACAAAACCAAACAAACCATACAGAGAAATTTCTAAAACTAAAATTAAAGTGGAAAAATTAAAAATAAAATCTAATTCAAAATATTAGCAAAAGCTATTATTGTATATCAGCGATACTAAAATAAATATAACATAAAAGCCCTAAAAGACAATTAAACTAATAGTTCACCCAGCATAAATTTTTTTAAAATGAATAAATATGATGAATATATGCATTTTTTAAAATTTGTTTACCTGCAGGTCATCGAACCATTAACTTAAATAAACAAATAAATAAATAAATAAATGCATAGATAGATAGATAGATAGATAATAAATAAGTAAAGAAATAAAGAAATAAATACATTTTTTTAAAGCTCGTATTTTTCATACAAAAAAAGCTAGTAGTAAACTAAATGTAACAGAAAAAAAATGTAAAATTAAAATGAATAAATATGATGAAAACATGAATATTTTTATTTGTTTACCTGCAGGTCATCCAACCATTAAAATAAAATAAACATTTTTATTTGTTTATCTGCAGGTCATGAAACCATTAACTGAAATAAATACATAAATAAATTCATTTTTGTTGAAAAAGCTTGTGTTTTTCATACAAAAAAAGCTAATAGTAAACTAAATGTAACAAAAAAAAAAAAGTAAAATTAAAATGGATAAATATGATGAAAACATGAATATCTTTATTTGTTTACCTGCAGGTCATTCAACCATTAAGATAAAATAAAATTAAATTAAATACATTTTATGAACATTTTTATTTGTTTATCTGCAGGTTGTGAGACCATTAACTGAAATAAATACATAAATAAATAAATCTTTGTTTAAAACTTGTATTTTTCATACAAACAAGCTAATAGTAAACTAAATGTAACAAAAAAAAGTAAAATTAAAATGGATAAATATGATGAAAACATGAATATGTTTATTTGTTTACCTGCAGGTCATCCAACCATTAAAATAAAATAAAATAAAATAAAATTACATTTATGAACATTTTTATTTGTTTATCTGCAGGTCATGAAACCATTAACTGAAATAAATACATAAATAAATACATTTTTGTTTAAAGCTTGTATTTTTCATACAAAAAAAGCTAATAATAAACTAAATGTAACAAAAAAAGTACATTTAAAATAAACAAATATGATGAAAATATGAATATTTTTATTTGTTTAGCTGCAGGTCATCCAACAAATAAAATAAAATAAAATAAAATAAAATAAAATAAAATAAAATAAAATAAAATAAAATAAAATAAAATAAAATAAAATAAAATAAAATAAAATAAAATAAATACATTTTTGTTTAAAGCTTGTATTTTTCATACAAAAAAAGCTAAATGTAGTAAATGTAAAATAAATAAATAAATACAATAAACAATGTAAAAAAAGAAAGAAAATATTTATATATTTATATATAATATTTATACAACAAAAGCTTGTATTTTTCATACAAAAACAGAAAAGCTAACAGTTAAATTAAAAAATATATGTAAAATTAAAATGGATAAATATGATGATAATATGAACATTTTTATTTGTTTACCTGCAGGTCATGTGATCATTAAGTGACATAAATAATTAAAATTATATCTAAATTATTAAAACTTCTCTTTGGAGGCAAGTAGCTATTTCACGTCCGTTTAACTGACAAAACATTTTGGGATCCTCGGATTAATAAATATCCTAAATTAGTAACCTGAGTGATTGAAACACTTAATGTTATGGTGATGGGATGTTTATATGTGACAGCATGTACCAATCTACTGCCATTTTCCACTCCACCGCAGATCTTAAATCTCATTTTCGCTCATGAATGATTAAAAAATGGCATGTTTGGACAAATCAATCAAGGTTTGAAGATGCGAATGCAAACCTTTGATCTTTCAAATCCGAATGTCTCGTCACGCCTTTGTTGTTGTTTTTAAATCTCACACACAGATTAAAGCGGGCCTAAATGATTCTGTCCTCAACAGCTTGTTTGAATCTAAATGACGCCACTCGGGCCTTGTACTCGTTTGCTCGTAAAATCTAAACAGCAGAGATGTTTCGTTGTGACGCACCGCAAAACCAAAGCCATCGCTGCCCAGACAAAAAGCCCCAGTGTGCTTGTGCAACGGCGAGAAGAGCCAGCGCGGATACGAGGAGTCTAGACTAAACAATTTAATACGGCAGACGTCAACAGAGACTCGACTCGCTGCTTGGATTTACAGTGGTGAGATTTCGCCGTCAGATGTATGAGTCTAACAGATCCTGACACCGCCGTGGATGTCAGCTCCATTTGGGATGAATCTGTCGGGTTATAAAAGTGTCCTGCTGCTGACGTCTTCTCGGACTCAGCTGCGGTGGGACGGCGAGGTCTGGCGGGGTGTGAGAGGGGTCGTAAACTTGAGCCCCTTGCTGGGGCCCGGTGGGGACGGGCCCTGTGATGACGCCCCCCTCTGAGAGGCCTGATGTGGGGTCGACTGTCATCCAACCGAAGAAATTTAAATCGAGTATAATGACTGCAGTTTAGAGCAATCAATAAAATAAATAAATAAAACATTTATTTGTTTAAAAAGTACTGTATTTATGTATGTTTAAAATTTATTTAAAATGTATTTATTTATAGTTTTTTATTTATTTATTTTATTTTTTAAAGAATATATTTATTTAAAAAAATATTTATTTAAAAATGTATTTGTGTATTGAGGCCTGTGTGTGGTCGGAAAATAACGTTAATAAAATATACAGGGTTTATTGACCAAAATTTAGAGCAGTCAGTTTGTAAATTAAATATGTATTTATTAAAATAGAATTAAAAAAAAAAAAAATAATTAATTAATTAAATAAAAATTATTTCATTTAAATAAACTTATTTAAATAAAAATATTTATTTAAAAATGTATTTGTGTATTGAGGCCTGTGTGGGGTCAGAAAATAATATTAATAAAATATACAGAGTTTACTGACCAAAATTTAGAGCAGTCAGTGTGTAAATAAAATATGTATTTATTTATGTAAAAGAAATATTTAAAATATAAGTATTTATTTAAAAATGTATATTTACATTCATTTATTTATTTATTTAAAATGAAAAAGTATATTTAAAGAAAATATTTATTTAAAAATTATGTATTTATTTAAAATAAGTAATGTACTTGTATCACACATCTTGTTTTATTAGTTTTTATTTAAATAAATAATTAAAGATTAATTAAATGAATAAAATTTAATTAAATTAAAATGAAAAATAATACAATTTGAGTAAACAAAATAATTAAAAAAAAAGTAATCAAATTTATTGAAAAAGCAAATTAGCAACTCTAGTAATTAGAAAGATGTTTTTAATGATGGGATGTATTTGCTAATCTACATCTGTTTTTTCCCTCCACCGCAGCTAAAATAAAACAAAACAAATGAAAAAGTGTTTTATTTATTTATTTATTTATTTATTTTTTTTTATTTTATTTATTATATTTTAAAACATTTCTTTTTTTAAAACATATTTATTTGCTTAAGTAAGTAATGTGTTTCATTTATTTATACATTTATTTATGTAAAGTTCAGATTCCTTTCAGTGATTAGAATGAAAATGGTTCTGCTTTGTAAGGGCCACGTTTTTACTAGTATATTTTCTGCCCCCTTGTGGTTGTATTGTACAGTGCTGCAAATGAATGACTGATTAGGGTGAACCTGGCTAACAAGATCATGTTCCATCAAGATATTTTGCATATTTCCTATCGTAAATATATAAAAACGTAATTTTTGATTAGTAAAATGCATTGCTAAGAACTTCATTTGGACAACTTGAAAGGTGATTTTCTCAATATTTAGATTTTTGTGCACCCTCAGATTCCATCTTGACCAAATATTGTCCTATCCTAATAAACCACACATCTATGGAAAGCTTATTGATATTAATTTTAAAATAATTCACCCTTATTACTGGTTTTGTGGTCCAGGGTCACATATACATAATAGTATATCAGACATTTAATTTAAAAATTTAATTCCTTTCATTTAAATTTCATTCATTGACATATTTAATATTGGGAGCATTCAAGTTGTTTGACCAATTTGAACATTTTTTTTTTTTTTTTAAAGTAGGACAATAGTTACATTCCCTGGTAATTAGTTCCTTTTATAATTATGTAACTCGGTTACTATTTGTGGGAAGTATATAACTAATTACTTAGTATTCGTTCGGAGTTTTGTGATGAATGAAGTTGTATTATAATGTCACTGACATTAGGGGGCGTTAGACTGACATATGAGATCTACAGACTCCTGATACTTTAGTCTGTGAAGCTGCCGTTGACCTGGACTACAGACACTCTGATGGTGCGCTCATCTATAAAACAAACAGGAGGTTAAACAAGCCATCATTCCTGTTTGATAGATCATCAATGTATTTTATGTGAATAAAGCTGTGTAAAATCAGATTCAATTACATATTGGTTCAGTGGTGTTTTGGTACCATGGTACTTAGAAATTGACCATAGTTTTCATCTACAATTGTATGTTTGCTTCAAAAAGTAGTATTACGATAATACCATGACCAAATATTACAATTAAAATGTTTTATTGACGTTTTATTTCCAGTGGTGGTAAATGGTAAATTTGTCTTTTTAAGAATTACACAGTTAAGAAATGGTCTATTGCAGTAAGAATGAGAATAAAAAAAGTTTTATTTCCATTTTCTCAGTGGTGTTAATCTGCGTGTTTTGTTCGGATTCATTAAATTTTCAGTTTAAAGTTAAAAATGTCTTGATGGATTTGTTTCTTACAAACACGCAGCTTTTGGCTTCACATTATTATTCTTGTAGAATTCTGACTTTATTCTCATAATATTTCGACTTTATTCTCGAAATATTTCAACATTATTCTCTTAGCATTTTGAATTTATTCTCATATGTCAACTTTATTCTCGACTTTCTTTATTTGAAATATTTTTACTTTATTCTCGTAGTATTTCAACTTTTCTCATAGAATTTCAGTTTTATTCTTGTAGTAGTTTGAATTTATTTTTCGTAATATTTCGACTTTATTCTTGAAATATTTTGACTTTATTCTCGTAGTATTTTTGACTTTATTCTCATAGAATTTCAACTTTATTCTCGTAATGTTTTGACTTTATTCTCGAAATACCTCGACTTTATGCTCGTAATTTTTCAACTTTATTCTCGAAATGCCTCAACTTTATTCTCGTAGTGTTTCGACTTTATTCTCATAATTTTTCGTCTTTATTCTCAAAATACTTCGACTTTATTCTCGTAGTATTTAGATTTTTCTCATAGAATTTAAACTTTATTCTTGTAGTATTTCGACTTCATTCTCGAAATATTTAGACTTTATTCTGGTAGTATTTCAACCTTAATTTGTAATATTTAGACTTTATTCTCGAAATATTTCAACATTATTCTCATACCATTTTGAATTTATTCTCATATGTCGACTTTATTCTCGTAATTTTTCGACTTTATTCTCAAAATATTTTTACTTTATTCTCGTAGTATTTTGACTTTTCTAGTATTCGTAGTATTTGAAATTTCAGCTTTATTCTTGTAGTATTTTGATTTTATTTTTCGTAATATTTCAACTTTATTCTCGTAGTGTTTCGACTTTATTCTCATAATTTTTCGTCTTTATTCTCGAAATACTTCGACTTTATTCTCATAGTATTTCGACTTCTCGTAGAATTTCAACTTTTTTCTCTTAGAATTTCGACTTTATTCTCATAGTATTTCGACTTCATTCTCGAAATATTTTGTCTTTATTCTTGTAGTATTTCAACTTTATTCTCGAAATATTACAACTTTATTCTCGAAATACTTCGACTTTATTCTCGTAGTATTTTGACTTTTCAAGTGATGGAATACTACATTTCTCCAAATCTGATGAGAAAACAAACTCACGTACATCTCAGATGGCCTGAGGGTGAGCTCATTTTCAGAACATTATAATTTTCGGTTGAAATATTTCTTGGATACATCTTTGAGGTGGTAGAAGTGACAAAGTGAGTTTCCCATGAATTAGAAACATTCAGGCCGTTCTAGCGCTTTCTTTCTGTCCTGTTTTTCGTCTGCCAGAATCTTTTATGCAAGCAGTCTCCTACTGCGTCTTTAGGAGCACAGCACAGCCGTTAACTGAGCACCGCATGCTCCAACTCATAATTAACAGCGTTCCTGTCACGGTTAAGACGAGGTGATGCTAAACGAGAGAGACGGAGCAGCTTCCTCTGTTCGGACGGACCACTGACCTGTGGAAGTGATGTGGGGAGATTTAGGGAAAGGGGGCAAGAAAAACATCCCTGAGTTCCTCTTTATTGATGCTGAACGTTTTAAAATCACAATGTGGAACAATACGTTTGGACAAGACCTTGCCGTTTTCCCTTTTCCCCGTTTCTGAGAAAGGAATGTGTGTAATTAGACGCTCAGAGAGCAGTGAACACCCTCTGATGGTCTGTAAACATCCTTCACAACATGTGCTGCTGCTCCAGAAGATGCCAGAGAGCCATACGGCATATTTCAACACAATCACTTTTCCTGGAGATCTAAAGTATACGAATTAGGTACTGTATTTACTTACCTATCTATTTTCCCCCACATTCCAGTAATAAAAAAATGAATTGTTTTTGGATTATAATAACAATAATTATTATAATTATTAGTGTATTGTTTATTTATTTATTTATTTATTTCCCCCTACATTCCAGTAATAAAAAATGAAATTGTTTTTGGATTATATTAATAATTATTATTATTAGAGTATTTTCATGACAAAATATCAAAGAACCATTAACACAACTTTATTCTCGAAATATTTCAACTTTATTCTGGTAATATTTCGACTTTATTCTCATAGTATTTTGAATTGATTCTTGTAATATTTCAACTTTACTCTCGGAATTTCGACTTTATTCTCGTAGTATTTCAACTTTATTCTCGTAATATTTCGACTTTATTCTTGTAATATTTCAACTTTATTCTCATAATATTTCAACTTTATTCTTGTAATATTTCAACTTTATTCTCGTAATATTTCAACTTTATTCTTGCAATATTTCAACTGTATTCTCGAAATACTTCAAATTAATTCTCATAGTATTTCAGATTTATTCTCAAAATACTTTCGAGAATATTTCAACTTTATTCTCATAATAATTCTCATAATTTCCACTTATATAAATATTTCGTCTTTATTCTCGTAGTATTTTAAATTTATTCTCATAGTATTTCGACTTTATTCTTGTAATATTTTTGCTTTATTCTCAAAATATTTCGACTTTATTCTCATAGTATTTTGAATTTATTCTCGTAATATGACAACTTTATTCTTGTAGTATTTTTGACTTTATTCTCAAAATATTTCAACTTTATTCTCGTAATATTTCGACTTTATTCTTGTAATATTTCAACTTTATTCTCGTAATATTTCAACTTCATTCTTGTAATATTTCGACTTTATTCTCAAAACATCTTTACTTAATCTCATAGTTTTTCGACTTTATTCTCGAATTATATATACATACATATATATATATATATATATATACACACACACACACACAAGATAAAGATTTAAAAATATTTAAAACAAAATATCAAAACTGATCAGTATCAGTGTTTCTCTTTACAAGTTCCAATAATAAGATATAAAGATAAGTAGGGATACAGGGAAAATATTAGGAATATTTATAACCAAATGCGGTGACACCTTACAAAAAGGTTCATTAGTTAACATTAGTTAACTACATTAGTTAACATGAACTAAGACAATTCTTCTACAGTATTTATTAATCTCAGTTAATGTTCATTTCAGCATTTACAAATGCATTATTAAAATCACAAGTTTGTCAACATTAGTTAATGCACAGTGAACTAACATGAACAAACAATGAACGACTGTATTTTTATGAACTTACATAAACAAAGATTAATAAGCAGTGTAATAAATGTATTGTTCAGTGACTGTTCATGTTAGTTAATACATTTACCAATGTTAACAGATGACACCTTATTGTAAAGTGTTACCCAAAATGTCAAAACTGATCATTGCTCTTAATAGTCCTAAAATAATCTAAATGTAATTTATTATGATAAAATATAACCTAAACATGTTCTTTAAGGTACATGAGATTCACTTTAAAAAAAGCTGACCCCCTGTATAACACTGCACTGTAGATACATGGATGTTTTGAGATCTGTTATACTGGCAAACACGCATTCTGCTATTAATCTGATGTCCTCTGTGTGAGAACTTTTTGACAAGATAACAAGCGTCAAACAGACGTGATTGAGTCGTATTGGATGAACACGCCCGTGCTGTATGTACCTGGAGCTGAAGAACCCTGTGTACTTTCACTGACAGATCACCTTTAGCACAGTTGAGTGATGAAATACTGCAAAGCTCTTATAAAGGAACGTGCAGCTGTCTGCTTCTTTGAAAGCAAAAAGATTAAATGGAGACCAAATGCTGAAGACTCCAGTAAAGTTTATCTCTCCTGAAGAATTTAAGAACATCTGAGATGAAGTTGATAACTAAGAACTGCATTAAATCTCCTGAGTTTCAAACGAGTGACTTCTGAGTGTTCTGGGAGAGCGAAATAAGCGGTTTATTCTCCTAAATGAGCATCATTGAGCCGCTGGGAAGAAAAACACTCTTCCTGGAGCATCAGTATGCAGAGAACGACTGAAGACACAAAGAATGAGCAAGAAAAAGGAATGAATGAGCAACCGTTTGAATTCACAGAAAGCCGAATTAACGGGGGGAAAAAATCCAAATTACAAACAACAATAAAGGCAGTTTGACATTTTCTTAAGAAAGTGACTACAATGCTCCAGTGGTCTGGGATACCAGGGTGCTTGCATTGCTATGTGGTTGCTAGGGTGTTCTAAGTTGTTAGAGCATTGCTGGGTGGTTGCTAGGGCGTCGCTATGCAGTTACTAATGTATTTTAATAAATGCACTGAGAATGTTTTCAGTTTTCTCTATGGATGCTAAGATATTCTGACAGGTTAGCCAATAGTTGCTATGCCGTTACTAATGCATTCGGAATGTTTTTAGTGTTCTTTGCGGTTGCTAGGGTATTTTGGGTGAATGCCAGGGTGTTGCTATGCAGTTACTAATGCATTCAGAATGATTTTTGTTTTCTGTATGGTTGCTAGGATATTTTAATTGATTTGCCAGTGGTTGCTATGCAGTTAGTAATGCATTCGGAATGTTTTTAGTGTTCTTTGTGTTTGCTAGGGTATTCTGGGTGGTTGCTAGGGTGTTGCTATGCGGTTACTAATGCATTCAGAATGATTTTTGTTTTCTCTGTGGTTGCTAGGATATTTTGATTGATGGACCAATGGTGTCTGGGTCGTTTCTATAATATTTTGGGTGGTTTCCAGGGCGTTGCTATGCAGTTGCTAAGGTCTTCTGAGTGATTTTTACATATATCTGTGTGGCTGTGAGATTGTTCTATGTGGTTGATAGCGTGATTTTCTAGAGTTCTACTTAGTAGTTGTTAGCATATTATTTAGAGTATTTTTGAGTGATGTTATGCAGTTGCTATGGTGTTCTGAGTGGTTTCTATGGTATTATTGCCAGGGCATTGCTATGCAGTTACTAATGTATTCAGAATGTTTATAGTGTTCTTTGTGGTAAATAGAGTGTTTTGGGTGGTTACCACTGTGTTGCTATGCAGTTGTTAAAGTCTTCTGGGTGATTTTAATGCATTTCTATGTGGCTGTGAGATTGTTCTATGTGGTTGCTAGGGTAATTTTCTAGGGTTCTACTTAGAAGTTATTAGCATATTTGAGTGTTGTTATCAGTTTAATGTTCTTTGTGGTTGCTATGCGGTTACCAATGCATTCAGAATGTTTTTAGTTTTCTATATGGTTGCTAGGATATTCTGATTGATTGACCAATGGTTGCTATGCAGTTACTAATGCATTTGGAATGTTTTTAGTGTTCTTTGTGGTTGCTAGGGTATTTTGGGTGATTGCCAGGGTGTTGCTAAGGGGCAGCTGTGGCCTAATGGCTAGGGAGTTGGGCTTGTAACCGAAAGGTTGCAGGTTTGAGTCCCTGGTCCAACAGGGATTGAAGGTGGGGGGAATGAATAACCAGCACAGCGATAGCAATATGGCTGCCCACTGCTCCGGGTGTGTGTGTGTGTGTGTGTGTGTGTGTTTGTTCACTACTCACTACTGTGTGTGTGCACTTGGATGGGTTAAATGCAGAGCACAAATCCCGAGTATGGGTCGCCCACACATCACGCTCTTTCCTTTTCCTTTTACTAATGCATGTTTTCAGTGTTCTAGGTGGTTGCTAGGGTGCTAGTTTCACTAAGTAATTTGTTGAGATAAGTAATTTGTTGAGCAGGGGGCACAGGAGCCCTCCAGGGCGGAGCCGGAGGCAGAGCAGGAGGCGCAGGAGCCCTCCAGGGCGGAGGCGGAGGCAGAGCAGGAGGCGCAGGAGCCCTCCAGGGCGGAGGCGGAGCAGGAGCCCTCCAGGGCGGAGCCAGGGGCGGAGCAGGCAACGCCAGAGCCCTCCAGGGCGGAACCGGGGGCAGAGCAGGAGGCGGAGCAGCCCTCCAGGGCGAAACAGGAATCTGCGTCACGGTCTGGGACCTGGGGAAAGCAGGGACAGAGGAGGCAGACAGAATAGGGGGAGTAGGCGCAGCAGCCCTCCGGGGCGGAACAGGAGGCGGAGCAGGGGGTGCCGCAGCCCTCCGGGGCGGAACAGGAGGCGGAGCAGCCCTCCGGGGCAGAACAGGAGGCGGAGCAGGGGGTGCCGCAGCCCTCCGGGGCGGAACAGGAGGCGGAGCAGCCCTCCGGGGCGGAACAGGAGGCTGCGTCATAGACTGGGACCTGGGGAGAACAGTGACAGAGGATGCAGACAGGAAAAAGGGAGAAGCAGAGAGTTTAGCGGTTAACGCCCCCTCCATAAGAGGTTCTACGGCAGGCGCCGACACCTCTGGAGGCATTGGCGCAGCTTCTCCGATGGGGAAGGCCTCTGGAGCAGACTTGAGACCCGACGGGACCTCTGAAGCAGGCTTGTGATCAGAGGGGAGCTCTGGGTCAGGCTGGAGACCAGACGAAAGCTCTGCAGCAGGCTTGAGTTTAGAGGGGAGTTCTGGAGCTGGCTGGAGACCAGACGAGAGCTCTGCAGCAGGCTTGAGATCAGAGAGGGACTCTGGAGCAGGCTTGAGATCAGACGGGAGCTCTGGGTCAGGCTGGAGACCAGACGAAAGCTCTGCAGCAGGCTTGAGATCAGAGGGGAGTTCTGGAGCAGGCTTGAGATCAGACGGGAGCTCTGGAGCAGGTTTGAGATCAGATGGGAGCTCTGGAGCAGACTGGTGAACAGACGTGGCCTCAGGGGCACAGTGTGCAGCCCACACACACCAGATGGCAACCGCCATTAGAGGAAGAGCAGCAGCGGGAGGTTGTGGTGGGTCCAGTACACTGGTTATCATGATAGGCCGTGATCGTGGGATATCAGACGAGGCATGGCACGGCTCTGGAAGGTCAGACGAGACATGACGAGGCACTGGGAGGTCTGATGAAACATGGAGAGGCTCTGGGCCATTAGGCGGGACGTGGCTTGACTCTGGGCGGTCAGACGAGGTGTGACTTGACTCTGAGCGGTCAGACGAGGCGTGACTTGACTCTGAGCGGTCAGACGAGGCGTGACTTGACTCTGAGCGGTCAGACGAGGCGTGACTTGACTCTGAGCGGTCAGACGAGGCGTGATGGGGCTCTGAGCCGTCGGGCAGGATGTGACTTGGTTCGTGGTGACCAACTGTGACTTGACCTGCTTCGTGAAGATCAGTAGTGAATTGACTTGGCTCATGAAGATCAGCCGTAACTTGACTCGGTTTGTGACGACCAGTTGTAACAGGGCTTGACTCAGGAACAACATGACTTGATTCAGGGACAACATCCTTGGCGTCGCTGGACTTGGCAGCTTGACTGGACTTGGCAGCTTGACTGGACTTGGAGGCTACAGCCATAGCCTGACTTGACTCTGGAGCAGTGGCTGAAGCTTGACTTGGCTCTGGAAAAACAGCAGCAGCTTGGCTGGGCTCATGAGGACCTGCTGTAACCTGGCTTGGCTCATGGAGATCCGCTGTAACGGGACTTGACTCCAGAACAACTTGGCTTGGCTCAGGAACAACATGGCTTGACTCAGGAACAACAGCTGTAACATGACTTGACTCGTGAAGAACAGGTGTGACTTGGCTTGACTCGTTGGGAACAGCTGTGACCTGGCTTGACTTGCGGAGAACGGCAGCTTTGGCTTGACTTGACTCTGTGTCTTGACTTGACCCAGGGGTAGCTGCCGCGGCATGAAGGAGCGCCATTTTAGCTGCCCATACCGTCATTAGGGGTGAGTCCAGCACGTTGGCCATCATGACCACAGGTGGCATCCGGGTGCTGACCACAGGTTCAGGAATGGCAGCCATCTTGACAGTGCTTGGCTCAGGAAAGATGGCTGTAACTTGACTTGAGATGGGGGCGATGGCTCTGACTTGACTTGACACAGGAAACACAGCTTTAACCTGACTTGACACAGGAACAAGAGCCGTAGCTTGACTTAACACTGGAACAGCAACTGTAGCTTGACTTTGCTTGGAAACTTGACTTGACTCAGGAAACACAGCTGCAACTTGACTTGGCTTGGAAACTTGACTTGGCTTGGAAACTTGCAAACTTGCAAAGTTCATGAAAGCCACAAGCGAAGAGCGCGGACCCTCGCGTCTCAGTCTCGCCTTTAACGGCTCGTTCACGCCATCGCAGAATATTTCAATCTTTATACAGTCCGGGAGGGTGGAATAATTTGAGATGGAGAGAAACTCACGGGTGTATTGTTCCAGTGTGCGTGATCTCTGTTTAATCCTGCAAAGAATTATGTCCGTGTCCATATCGGATGAATGTCCGGGGTGAAAGCTGCTGGATCCTGTGGTGACGGATTGTTCTGTTACGGGGAGTGAATGACGAGAGGCGAGCGGATCCATGTGCGAGCTTTTATTTGGACGAGACAGATACATGGTCGTGCAGGCAGGGTCAAACAACAGTAAACAGGAGTGTAGGAGGCGAAACGAGAGAATAGTCCAGGAAGACGAGCGATAGTCCGAAAAGGCAGGCGGCTAGACAGACGTAAACGAGAAAACCAGGCGGGAGATCCAAAAACCAGGAACTAGGAATACACTAGGAAATACAATACGACAATTCAACAATCCGTGACATCAACTGGGGAAGTCCGGGCTTTATAGGAAGCCTGATTGGTCACGGGGGCTGACGCAATCAGTGCGGTGGAGGATGGGAGATGCAGTCCGAAGTGCAACGTAATAGTCAGAGTGAAGTGGAAAGATGAGAGTGACATCTGGTGGTGAGCAGTCCGTAGGGCACCGACCAGATTCGTGACACAGGGTTCTACTTAGAAGTTGTTAGCATATTAGTCAGGGTAATTTTGAGTGATGTTATGCAGTTGCTATGGTGTTCTGAGTAGTTCTAGGGTGTTGTTGCCGAGGCGTTGCTGTGCAGTTACTAATGTATTTAGAATGTTTATAGTGTTCTAGGTGGTCGCTAATAAGTTTTTTTTATTATTTTTTTATTATTAAGAGTGTTTTTAGAGCGTTGCTGTGGTGTTTTGGCTGGTTGCCAGGGTGTTACTATGTGGTAAATGAGGTGTTCTGAATGCTTGTTTACTGGTGTTGCCTAGCAAAATATAACCAAAAAATACTAATGATTCTGTATGTAAAAAAGTGTACTTTTCAAATATAAAAAAAACACGTTTTTTTTTTTGTTTCAAAAGAAATGTGCCTGCTTTTGACCAATATCCCATGATCCTCTCTAGAGATCGAATCTGAAGCCCGTTTATTCATCTCTTGAGAAGCTGGTGTGATCAGGGTGGTCTTTTGAGACGGAGCCAGAATGTTTCCTTTCTCTGGTGTCCTTCAGCTGAGAGAGAAAAAAAGCTTCACAGGCTGAACGAGCGCTGGGTGACGGCGTTATGCAATCCGCCGGTGCCCCGCTGAAGCCTCACGCTCTCAGTGTTTTGTGAATGGGAGCGAGAGGGAGGTGCAGGGGGGAGGAGTTGGACTTGGACCATCCAGGGCTGACTGACGGCTTCCACGAAACCAGAAAACCTCCACATTAAAGAGCAAAACCTGAGAATATATAGGACACTTTGACTGCTGCCGGCCTCCCTGCAACATCCTAATGAAAGGTGAGTTTTCTCCTGCTATTTCATGCTCCTTCATACCTGTTCAGTGCAATGCATGCTTATGTGTGCATGACTTTATTCAGATAAATGCAACTCTAAAAGTACATTTTTGTGTGGGTGTGTCACTTTGATTCTTATCAAAACCAGTTTGTACTGTCACAAATAATATTTTGTATTTTCAACAAAGTTTGACTTTTTTTTGCAACCTTTTTTGCAACCTTTCTAAATGCAACGGCTAGATTTATATATCTTGTTTACTCTGATTTCATGACAGTATGGACCTGACTGCAGTATTGTCATGCACTATGACAATACTTCTAAATTTTAGAGTAATGGTAAAGTCTATTAAAGACTTAAAGAAAGTAAGGGAAAGAAGTAATGAGCAAAACGTGCCACAAATAAAATATCTGAGCTTCTTGTTTGTCCAGATTCCAGCTTTGCTCATTCTTTGGATTTTTTTTTTAACACTATTGAAGGTGGAACATGTGTGATGAGAACGGTGCTTTTCCTTCACTAAAATATTTGTTTTATAAATACATTTGCATGCACAATTTACACTACTCCTCAAAAGTTTTGGGTTAGTGAGATTTTATTTATTTGTAGAAATTTATACTTTTATTGAGCAAGGATGCATTACACTGATAAAAAAATAATGCAAAAATATTTATAATGTTACAAAGCTGTTATTTCGTCGAAGAATCCTGGTAAGATTCCAAATTCCAAACTTTTGAACAGTAATTATATTTGTCTACACTTGTAATTAAAACCATTAGATCATAATGTTTTACGATCACATTTGAAGATGACTAAAAAGAAGAACTAATTAGTTCTAAAAGTGCAATTAATTATTTTTGCTTTATATAAAAAAGGTGGTCAGAATGAATGCAAACTGAGGAACTTCAGTCCTTCATGCATCTGTCACATGTATGATATACACTGTGTAGATGTTTTCAGCTATGCAGTTCATTCCTCTGGGATTTTTCCACTAGCATGTTGAGATTCCCATACCGCAAACATATGTTATTCCGCTTGTATGATTGAACAAAAAGCCGCAAAGTAACAAAATAAACTCATTAATTTCAATTTGTAGACTGTTAATCAAATTCCCGACAGCTGCGCCCATGAAAAAAAAAATGTTTTAATAGCTACGAATCCAAATAATGAGCTGCCAAGCTGATCAAAATTCCCTGCAGTCCTAAATGAGGGTGTGACTTATGGGTACTCCTGTGGAGTTTAGCCCCACACTGACTGCTGTAATATGTTGTTTTGGGTTATTTGATGAGCTTTCTGCCTGTACGTTCCAACTTCATGTCAGCAAGTTGAGAGATTTACTGAGCAGGCATGAGATTTTGGCAAACAGCAACTTTTGGCAAGATGCCGTTTTTATTTGTCCTGCAAGTATCAACCTGCACGGAGAGCTTTTCTATTTCTGTCATTTGTCATCCTCCAAACTGTAATTTGATGTCAGAGATGTCCCAGAGGACATGTTAGTGCTCAGAGTTTGCTCTTTCATACCTCATGAGTGAGACGCTTTTGATTGCAGGCTTTATTATCTTGTCAAATTTGAGCACAGTTTGAGATCTCCTTTGAAACGAACTCCACAGATGATATATGTGAGATAAGCAAGGTCTTTTTCTTAGGAGAAGCATCAGAGATGCACTAGACTTCAGCTGGTTAGTTTGTATCTACTTGGCGTCTATATTTGAGACATTTTTGAGACATTCTTTTGGTTTCTTTGAGAAGTCTGAGCATCAAGACACCATATATAAGATTAGCAGGGTTTTTTTTCCCTCAGGAGAAACATCTGAGAAACAGATCTGGAATTAGCAGGTCTGTTTGCATTCCATTGGTGTCTAGGAGAAACAGCTGAGATATTAAAGAGATCTTTGTGGAATTCTTCTTTCGTTTGGAATCTCTAAGAAATCAGATTATTTTAGATCTCTTTTGTAACTCTTGAGATGATATATGTGAGATTAGCATTTTTCCCCTCAGGAGAAACATCTGAGAAGCTGGAGAATTCAGCAGGTCTGTTTGCATTCTGTTGGTGTCTAGAAGAAACTAGGGGTGTAAGTAAATATCGATACACTTGTGTATCGCGATATTTTGTTTGGCGATACAGTATCAATTCTCAAAAATGGAATATCGATATTTTAAAAAAATAATAATGCAAGATTCATGACAGTTGCTTAGTTTTGAGCGCATATCCTGACCACTAGATTGCAGTCTTCTTATCTCTAAACTTAAACAGTGACAGGAAATACTAGCATATGGGCACGCCACTAATGTTAACGTTAATGGAGGATGAAAGAATAGTTCCTGCTCCCGCCACAGTGTAAAGTGTGGCGTCATTTCGGCTGTTGAGATAACGTTCGCTCCAGGACACGGCAAGCAGCTTCACGCCGGGCGCGGAGGGGTAGCCGCGTGGCTGCCAGCCACTTTCTCTCATTTCTTCTTGCTGTTTTGTGCTGTTGAGGCGGTGCTCGTGACACGGTCCTGGCGGTCGTGACGCGGTTCCACGCAGCGCATAATTACAAACTGAAAAACTTGCAAAATAGAAATTCTCAGAACAAAAAGGTTCTCAGAATGTCCAATGTTGTTTTACAATTCTTTTGTTTTCTTTTGGAATCCTGCAAGCACTTTATTTTTTATTGATATTAAGCAGATGTAATTCTTAAGTTCAGATCAAAATGATCTGACGTGGTTACAATTGTAAACTTAAATTGTAAAGCAGGGTCTAAAAATATATATGGTCTGTTTATAAAAGCTTACATTTTATATATTTAATAATTAAAGAATCTTGCAAGGACTTTATTTTCCACCTTTGCTTGTACTGCACAAAAAGTGATTCAGTAACATTCACTCTCAGAAAAAAAAGGTACAGTTCTGTCGCTGGGGTGGTACCCTAAGGTACAAAAGTGAAAAGGTACATCTTTGTACCTTACCTACCTCTAAACGGTACCTATTAGTACCTTAAAGGTACATTTTAGTACTTTGAAAGTACATATTGGTACTTTAAAGTTACATATTGATACCTTAAAGGTACATATTAGTATTTTAAAAGTACATATTTGTACCTTAGGGTACCGCCCCAGCGACAGAACTGTACCTTTTTTTCTGACAGTGTTGTATGGTTTGCATATGGCGGCGTGTTCTTAATTACAGCTTTCCTAAAATTATGTCCTATTCATAAAATAAGAAATATCCCAATATATCACCTTGTTTACAATATCGCAATGTATCGCAACCCCTGTATCGTGTATTCTTTGCAATACACAGCCCTAGGAGAAACTGTTAAGATAATAAGGAGATCTGTGTGCAATTCCTCTTTTCTTTTGGTATTTTTGAAAATTCTAAGGATTGTGTGAGACGCTTTGGAGATCTCTTTTAAAACTTTGGAAATAATATGTGAGATTAAAAGGGTTTCTCTTCTCGTGAGAAACATCTGAAAAACAGGAGATCTAAGGAGGTCAGTTTGTATCTCATTGGTGTCTAGGAGAAACAGCTGTGATAGTAAAGAGATCTTTGTGGAAGTCTTCTTTCCTTTGGAATCTCTGAGAAATCTGCAAATTGTTTTGAAATATTTTTAGATCTCTTTTGTAACTCTAGAGATGATATATGTGAGATTAGCAGGTTTTTTCCCCTCAGGAGCTGAGATGTTAAAGAGATCTTTGTGGAATTTTTCTTTTGTTTAGAATCTCTAAGTAATCAGATTATTTTAGATCTCTTTTGTAACTCTTGAGATGATATATGTGAGATTAGCATTTTTCCCCTCAGGAGAAACGTCTGAGAAGCAGGAGAATTCAGCAGGTCTGTTTGCATTCTGTTGGTGTCTAGGAGAAACAGTTGGGATAATAAGTGACCCAAAGTGCATTTCCTTATTTCTTTTAGTATTTTTGAGAAATCTGAGGACCGCTTGAGACATTTTTGAGATCCTTTTTTAAACCTGGGTAATAATATGTCATTGGTGTCTAGGAGAAACTGCTGAGATATTAAGGAGATCTGTGTGGAATTCTTCTTTCGTTTGGAATCTATGAAAAACCTGAGAACTGTTTTAAGATATTTTTACATCTGTTTTGTAACTCTAGAGATAATATATGACATTATCAGGGGTCTTTAACTCCAACATCTAAGAAGCTGGAGACTTCAGCAGGTCAGCTAGCATTGCATTGGTGTCTTTGGTAACATTTGAGATATTAAAGAGATCTTTGTGTGCAGTTCCTAATTTTTTTTGTATCTTTGAGAAATCTGAGGACAGTTCAGTATCTCTTTTGAAGCTCTGGTAGTGATTAATGTGAAATTAGCAGGGTGTTGTCCTCAGGAGAAACATCTGAGAAGCAGGAGATTTCAGCAGGTCTGTTTGCATTCTGTTGGTGTCTAGGAGAAACAGTTGGGATAATAAGTGATCCAAGTGCATTTCCTTATTTCTTTTAGTATTTCTGAGAAATCTGAGGACCGCTTGAGACATTTTTGAGATCTTTTTTTAAACTTGGGTAATAATATGTGAGATTAGCAGGTTTATTTCATCGTTAGAAACATCTGAAAAACAGGAGATCCAAAGATGTCAGTTTGCATCTCACTGATGTCTAGAAGAAACTGATTAATTAGAGATCTTTATGGAATTTTTCTTTCCTTTGGAATCTCAGAAAAATCTGAGAAATGTTTGAGATATTTAGATCTCTTTTGTAACTCTAGAGATGATATATGATATTATCAGGGCTTTTCCCCCTCAGGAGAAACATCTGAGAAGCTGGAGACTTCAGCAGGTCCGTTTGCATTCTGTTGTCTAGGAGAAACATTTGAGATATTAAACAGATCTTTGTGCAGTTTCTCATTTCTTTTTGTATCTTTGAGAAATCTGAGGACAGTTCAATATCTCTTTTGAAGCTCTGGTAGTGATTAACGTGAAATTAGCAGAGTGTTGTCCTCAGCAGAAACATCTGAGAACCAAGAGAATTCAGCAGGTCTGTTTGCATTCTGTTGGTGTCTAGGAGAAACGGTTGGGATAATAGGAGATCTATGTGCAATTCCTCTTTTCTTTTGTATTTTTGAGATACTGCTGAGATATTAAAGAGATCTTTACAGAATTTTTCTTTCCTTTGGAATCTCTGAGAAATGTTTGAGATATTTAGATCTCTTTTGTAACTCTAGAAATGATATATGCTATTATCAGGGTTTTCCCCCTCAGGAGAAACATCTGAGAAGCTGGAGACTTTAGCAGGTCCGTTTGCATTCTGTTGTCTTGGAGAAACATTTTTGAGATCTTTTTTAAACCTGTGTAATAATACGTGAGATTAACAGCGTTTCTCTTCTCATTAGAAACAACTCCAAGGAGGTCAGTTTGCATCTCATTGGTGTCTAGGAGAAACTGATGAGATATTAAAGAGAACTTTTGGAATTCTTCTATCCTTTGGAATCTCTGAGAAATCTGAGAACTGTTTAAGATGTTTTTACATCTGTTTTGTATTTCTAGAGATGATATATGACATTATCAGGGGTCTTTAACCCCAACATCTAAGAAGCAGGAGAGTTTTGCAGGTCTGTTTGCATTCTGTTGGTGTCTTTGGTATCTGAGGACAGTTTGAGACATTCTGAGATCTCTTTTGAAACTCCAGACATGATATGCGACATTAACTTAAGTCTTTTTCTCAGGAGAAAAGCATGGGACTTTAGCTAGTCCATCTGCTCTTCATTTAAGCTCATCTATGTCTATAAGAAACAAGTGAGATATTAAAAAGATCCATGTAACGTTCTTCTTGACTTTGGTACCTTTGGGAAATCTGAGCATGTTTTTGAGATCTACCCTGAATGTATAAAGGAGGTACTCTCAATTTAATATCTTTGGTATCAAGGGGTAAATAATTGTGATACAACAGAAATCTGCATGCAGTTTTTCCAGCATGAATCTCGGACTTTTAAATGTAGAGTTTGGTATCATAGGCAAATCTGAGCACAGTTTGAGATGCTTTTGAGATTTATGCTGAAAGTGTTGAGGTCACACATGGTGTGTTTTTCTAAAGAGAACAATCTGAGAAGCGGAGAACAATCTGCTCGTCATCTATTATTGGTGTTTTTTTCATTCCTACGGGCAAACAGCACACACAGAAGCTCTATAGAACTAATGTGTGATCTCATCTCTGGCCTTGTGAAAACTGCAGTTAACTGATCAAACTGCCTCGCTCTGAGGTCATCTTCCAAACAAACGGCCTCCCAACCCAGAAGTCTGTTCTCCCTCATGCTGCCAGCCCTTCATTCCTTCAGGTGTCTTGTTAAGGCAAGAGTCTATTTTTACCAGCCTGGTAATGCTTTTCACTGACAGCTGTGACAGTAGAGGCGCTGGTACTGTATCTGCACGAGAAGGAGCACATTCTCAAGGTCTCTGGCTCTGTGGGACTTCCACCATGCTTGTTGTTTGAAACCTCAAGTATGTGGAAGAGATGTCTGTCCCTCGAGGGACGGAGACAGGGAAACGTTTGAACCCTGGCCCCCTGGAGCCTTAAAGCAGGTTTTGCTTGAGGACTGAGGACAGTGACCCAACACAGCACCAGAGTTATTTAAGGTACAATATTCAGTGAAAATGTGGTGAAGAAGCAGCAAAAACAAGCAATGTGTATGTAAAATAATGGCATCATCAAGTAGCATGTTTAAAAACGCTTAAGAGAATTGTTTTTTTTTTTTTTTTGGCAAACTATTCCTTTAATATCTTTGATTTGGTGTTGATTGTGATGGTCCCACTGAGCGCACAGATGAGTCTGACCCGTTAATTCAAGCTGACAGATATGAATACAATGAGTGAGTCTTCTGTTCCACACACAGAGAGAGTCTTTTTATCTGTGCCGTATCCCACAATGTGCGTGTGATCTGTCACTGTCATGGCACATATGGGGTCCCGTGAGGGTCCAGCAGACATGATGCAGTCACTAGTAACAGGGACAGTTCAGCCAAAAATAGTTCTGTTATCATTTTGTTATTACTATCCTTCAAGTAAAACCTGTATGGCAAAAGGTCACAATTTCAGTAAAAATGTACATTCCTAAGTGCCTGTTGTTTGTAGTGTGTTGCTATGTGGATGCCAAGGTGGCATATTTTAACATATTGCTATGCAGTTGCAAGGGCTTGCTATGTGGTTGCTAACTTGTCTTGAGTGTTTTTTAACATGATGCTATGCAGTTTTAGGGGCAGTTCACATATTGCATCTTTTGCACACTCAAGTTTATTTCAAATGTAGACTCGAGACAAGTGCGCCTATAATAGAAGCTTAGATATTTTTTTCCAGGAGTGTCTACACTGCAGCAAGATAAAAACATCTTAACTTTCCAACCAACCAGCTTCACTTTTTTCCATAACACCATTGAAAATAACGTAACAACGTAATGCAACAACGTAATGCAACAACGTAACGTAATGTAACAACATAACGTAACCACGTAACGTAATGTAACAACGTAACGGCTGCGGTTTTCCATGAGTTTTTAGACACAACATGGTAATGGGCCCCTAAGCATTCTACTGTAAGTGTTTTATTGCACAATGTTATGCAGTTGCTAGGGCATTGCTATGTGGTTGCTAAGGTAGCCTGAGTGTTAACATGTTGCTATACAGTTGCAAAAGCAGTCATCGTGTTTTTTAAGTGTTGCTGTACAGTTGCTATGTGGTTGGTAACTCTTGAGTGTTTTTTTTAACATGCTGCTATGCAGTTTTAGGGGCTGTTCACATCTTGTCGTCTTTTGCATGCTCAAGTTTGTAATTTCAAATGTAGAATCGCTAGAAGCGCGAAAAGCACAGCCATAATAGAAGCAATGCGGCCACTATGCTCATGTGCTGCAACACATTCATTTTTTCAGGTGCATCTATGCCACAGCAAGATAAAAACATCTTAACTTTCCAACCAACCAGCTTCACTTTTTCCATAACACCACTGAAAGTAACATAACAACGTAAACTTAACAATGTAACGTAATGCAACAACATAACATAATGTTACAATGTAACGGCAGGCATTTTCCATGCGTTTTTAGACGCGATGTGTAAGCGGCCCCTTAAACATTCTAAAGTGTTTTATTGCATATTGTTATGCAGTTGCTAGGGCATTGCTATGTGGTTGCTAAGGTAGCCTGAGTGTTAACATGTTGCTATACAGTTGCAAAAGCAGTCAGCGTGTTTTATAAGTGTTGCTGTACAGTTGCTATGTGGTTGGTAACTTGTCTTGAGTGTTTTTTTAACATGCTGCTATGCAGTTTTAGGGGCTGTTCACATGTTGCGTCTTTTGCATGCTCAAGTTCGTAATTTCAAATGTAGATGCATGACAAGCGTGCCCATAATAGAAGTGACATGGTCACGATGCTTTTGCACTGTGACACGCTCATTTTTTCCAGGAGTGTCTACACTGCAGCAAGATAAAAACATCTTAACTTTCCAACCAACCAGCTTCACTTTTTCCATAACACCATTGAAAATAACGTAACAACGTAATGCAACAACGTAATGCAACAATGTAACCTAATGTAACAACGTAACGTAACAATGTAACGTAATGTAACAACGTAGCATAATGTAACAACGTAACGGCTGCCATTTTCCATGAGTTTTTAGACACAACATGGTAATGGGCCCCTAAGCATTCTACCGTAAGTGTTTTATTGCACATTGTTATGCAGTTGCTAGGGCATTGCTATGTGGCTGCTAACTTGTTTTGAGCTTCTGCTTAAGTTCTAAGTTCATAATTTCAAATGTAGACGTGCGACAAGCACGCCCATAATAGAAGCGGCGTGGTCGCGACACGCTAATTTTTCAAGGTGTGTCTACAACTCAGCGGGATAAAAACATCTCAACTTTCCAACCAACCAGCTTCACTTTTTCCATAACACCATTAAAAGTAACGTAACAATGTAATACAGCAACGTAACGTAACAGCTGCCGTTTTAACATGAGTTTTTAGACACAACATGTAAACTGGCCCCTACAGTAATGTGTTTTACTGCATATTGTTATGCAGTTGCTAGGGCGTTGCTATGTGGTTGCTAAGGTAGCCTGAGTGTTATCTTGTTGCTATACAATTGCAAAAGCAGTCAGTGTGTTTTTAAAGTGTTGCTGTACAGTTGCTAGGGCATTGTAGTGTGGCTGTTGGTTTTTGACGATCATGTTAAAAAACATCTATTCTTTTGCCTTTTTAAAAATAACTTTTATTTATTCTTTTAGCGGCATAGTTTCTGCGCAAAGGATTTGCGGACCTCATCAAGTGATCTAGAACTACTGACGGAAATGGTCGAGGCACACGGAAAAACACGATATTCTCCATTCATTTTAACCAGTTAAAAAAATCGATGCAGCTTTCTCAGATGCGACTTTCTTCTTATTTTAATAGCTCGTTTGAGGCGGTTTCTATGGCATTATTTTAATGACAAACGTCTAGAGCACATTATTCTAATGTAGGGCGCATCAAAATGCGCAAGCACAAATCTCTCGCAGGTGGATTCTCTTTGCTCTCATTAAAAAGACGCGCTTTCTCTCGCTTGCATGTGCGCGCTCTGAAACACAGATTAGCACATATGACAAAAGATTTACGTGTCCCGCTTTGTCCCGCAAAATCACATCTATGTCCCGCAACAGCCATTGCCAGGTGGTCACCCTATGTCAGTGGTTTTCAAACTGGTCCTGGAAGCACCCCTGCCCTGCACATTTTGTATGTCTCCCTCATCTAACACACCTGATTCAACTCATCAGCTTGTTAGCAGAAACTGCACAACATGAACTGAGTGTGTCTGATAAGGGAGACATACAAAATGTGCAGGGCAGGGGTGCTTCCAGGACTGGTTTGAAAACCACTGCCCTAAGTGACAAAAGCATTCTATAGTAAGTGTTTTGTTGCATGTTGCTGTGCTGTTGCTAGGGAATCGCTGCATGGTTGCTAAGGTGGTTTGAGTGTTTTTAATATGTTGATACAGTGTTTTTTATTGCATATTGCTATGCAGTTGCTAGGGCTTTGCTATGTGATTGTTAATGAATCGCAAGTGTTTTTAACATGTTGCTATGCAGTTGCTAATGTGTTCTGAGTGATTTTAACATTTTGCTACAGTAAGTGTTTTATTGCATACTGCTATGCAGTTGCTAGGACTTTGCTATGTGGTTGTTAAGAAGTCTTGAGTATTTTTTTTAACACGTTGCTACGCAGTTGCTAGGGCGTTGCTATGTCGTTACTAAGGCAGCCTGAGTGTTAACATGCTATACAGTTGCAAAAGCATTGTGTTTTTAGATTGTTGCTGTACACTTGCTAGGGCATTGCAGTGTGGTTGCTAAGGAATCCTAAGTGTCTTTAACATATTGCTCTGCAGTGGCAAAATCATATAGTAAGTGTGTTGTTGCATGTTGCTATGCAGTTGCAAAGAATTCCAATAAGTTTTTGTGTGAGACTGTTGCTAAGCAATTGCTAGGGCATTACTATGTGGTTGCTAAGGTGTTCTGAGTGTTTTTAACATATTGCTTTTAATTTGCTAGGATGTTGCTGTATGGTTGCTGAGGATACCTGAATGTTCTTTAACATGTTATATAACTATGCAGTTCTATTTTTTTTCTAGAGCATTGCTATGTGGTTCCTGAGGAATCCAGAGTTTTTAAAACATGTTACTAGGGCATTACTATGTGTGGTTCCTACAGTGTTCCAAGCGCTATGTTGCAATGTGGTTGCAAAAGCAAGTGGTTTTTTTTTTTTTCTGTGTGTGCGCACGCGTGTTCCTATACGGTTGCTAAGGTGTTCAGAGAGCATGTTTTTTGCATGTTTCTATGTGGCTGTTAGGGTACTTTGGGTACTGACCAGTGGTGATCAGTTTGTTTTTTGAATGTTGCTCTGTGGTTGCTGTGTTGTTCTGATTGTTTATTGTGCATTTATTAATTTTTTTTTTTTTTTTTTTTTTTTTTTTTTTTTTTGCATGTTGTCATGGTAAGACTAAAATATTGTGAGTGTTTTTTTAAGGTGAGTGACGTAAACCAAGTCTTTATGTCCTTGTGAGTTTTCCACATGCTGTTTTTGCTGTCTGTCTTAACAGACCAGTTATTTTGTTGCCTCTAATTGTGACGGTTACAAACGTCATGACAAAACATGCAATAATATGCCTGGTATTGAGTGGGTCCACCACATTTACACAAACACACAGTCTTCTGCTGGCTTTTGTGCTCAGACTGGTTTACGAGATGCGTTTATGAAAGGATCTGGTCTGAATGGGTGTGTTCAGGTTTCACATCTTCATGTTTTATGAGATAAAAACTTTCCATTTCACTGTGAATGAAAATCTAACCGTCTTTTGATTAGGAGACCTTCATTTTTAAAGATTTAATTAAATTAATTACGCAGTACACTGATTAATCAATCAAAATAACCACATATGATTCATTGCATTATATTCTGTAATTAACTGCATTAAATAACAGTGCTGCTCTTGAACGAACACATCATAGCAGTCATTTATATTCATCTAAACATGTTTTTGTTTTCAAACAGGAGAGAAAGAGATCACAACCAAGATGGACCCATCTAACGGGCTAAACCGACCGCTGGAGATTGTCCCGCACACTGAGGTGAAGATGAAGGACAGAGGACAGTGGAGCAACAAGCTGGAGTTTGTATTGTCGGTGGCCGGAGAAATCATCGGACTGGGAAACGTTTGGCGCTTCCCGTATCTCTGCTACAAGAACGGTGGAGGTGAGGAGATGTAGAGGTTACTGTGTCAGTAGCATGGTAAGTACCATGGTACTGAATGATTAAAAAGTAGATAAAACATGGTATTACTATGATACCATGTACAAAAAGTCATGGTATACCATGGTACATTGCCAAAAACATTGTATTACCATGGTAAATCTTAGTTTAACATAATATTACCATGGTGAACATGTCCAAAAACATGCTATTACATGCATTAAACATGCATGGGACTTGTCTAATAAAAAATCATGGCGTTACAATAGTACATGTACTAAAAATCATGGTATCATGTCCAGAAAGAAGGTATTTACATAGTATGTTTTAAAAACATGTTTTACATAGGTAGATGGTGGGGGTGGCTGTGGTGAACGCCTCACAGTTATTTACAAAGTACATGTTTTTTAACATGTTTTAACAGGGTACATGTACAAAAATCTAAGTATAATCATGGTACATGTTCAGAAACATGTTATTTGCAAAATACATGTTTTAAACATTTTTTACCAGGGTACATGTACAAAAATCTAAGTATCATCATGGGACTTATCCAGAAACATGTTATTTACAAAGTACATGTTTAAAAGAACATGTTTTACCAGGGTACATGTACAAAAATCTACGTATCGTCATGGTACATGTCCAGAAACATGTTATTTACAAAGTACATGTTTTTTAACATGTTTTACCAGGGTACATGTACAAAAATAGAAGTATCATCATGGTACATGTCCATAAAAATGTTATTTACAAAGTACATGTTTTTTTACATGTTTTACCAGGGTACATGTTCAAAAATCTAAGTATCATCATGGGACATATCCAGAAACATGTTATTTACAAAGTACATGTTTAAAAGAACATGTTTTACCAGGGTAAATGTACAAAAATCTAAGTATCATCACGGTACACATTCAGAAACATGTTATTTACAAAGTACATGTTTTTTACGTGTTTTACCAGGGTACATGTACAAAAATCTAAGTATCATCACGGTACACGTTCAGAAACATGTTATTTACAAAGTACATGTTTTTTACGTGTTTTACCAGGGTACATGTACAAAAATCTAAGTATCGTCATGGTACATGTCATATTATTTACAAAACACATGTTTTTAACATGTTTTACCAGGGTACATGTACAACAGTCTAAGTGTCCTCATGGTACATGGTTAGACACATGTTATTTACAAAATACATTGTTTTTTATCATCATGGGACTTATCCAGAAACATGTTATTTACAAAGTACATGTTTAAAAGAACATGTTTTACCAGGGTAAATGTATAAAAATCTAAGTATCATCATGGTACATGTTCATACATGCTATTTACAAAATACATGTTTTGTCAGGATGCATGTACAAAATTCCAAGTATTATCATAGTCCAGAAACATGTAATTTACATAGTACATGTTTAAAAAACATATTTTACAGGGTACATGTACAAAAACCTAAGTATTATCATGGTACATGACCAGAAACACGTTATTTACAAAGTACATGTTTTTAAACGTGTTTTACCAGGGTACATGTACAAACAACCATGGTATTAGTATGCTGAATATCCAAAAATATGCAATTTCCTTAAAATATGTTAAAAAGATTACCATGGTACATGTGGAAAATAAAACAATGTATGATCATGGTACATGCCCAAACAGATACAGTCAGTTAAAGCATAATAAAAGGTTTGTCTCAGCAGTTCACATGGGATAACATCCTACCGTCAGCTCTCATGACTCACACTACAGAGGTTTAGCATGTAAACAGCAGGTAAACCAGTGAGTCAACATCAGTCCAGTGCTAGCACAGATATTTGACCCCAGATCACCCCTCGCTATGGAGCCCAATCACAGAATGACACAAGAAAGGCCGGACTCATTAGCACACATCTAGTTAACATCCCTCTGGGTGAAGGAGTGTTCATTTAGTCACCTGACTGACAGATGTGAGCCGTGAGAGAATTTCTCTACGTGTCTGGACGTGACACTTTCCCTCACAGCGGGCTGCATTCCAGTTCATTTAGATCCAGAGCTGGTTGTGATCACGTTATTTAAATGTAAAATAGTTTAGATCAGGGGTTTCAAACTTTTAGATGCCACGGACTCAAAATATGATTATATATTAGCAGTTATATATTTCCGTATATAAAGACCCAATTAATACTGTGGAAAGTTTATATTATAAATGTGCTAAATATTTAAATTGTTACATCATTGCAATTGTTCTATTACTAATTTTATTAAGTTACTGTTAGATTTTTTATTTTAATTTATTTTAATCAATTTATCATTTATTTTATTTACTTCTCAAATGTATTACTTTTATTATTTATTTAAACCCTTTTAATCAGTTTGATCTTTTTTTCACATTATCGTGGTTTTCTACTCAAAATTGTAGTGTTACATTTATTTATTTATTTTAATAGCTTTTATTCATTTTAAACAATGTAATTATTTTAATCAGTGTATTAATGTGTCATTTATGTAAATCAATTAAATACATTTTATTTTTGTATTTTAATTGATTCATTTATTTTAATGAAATTTATTAATGTTTTTATTTAAATCATTTTTATTTGAATCATTTTCATGAAATTTGCTTGTTTATTTAGTTAGCTCATCTTGTTTTTCTGTTACATTATTGTGTATTTCTGCTCACAATTGCACTGTTGGATGTATTATTTATTTTTTGAATACAATTATTTGTAATCATTTTAATCAAATGTAATTAATTATTTGGTTTAATCATTTTTTAACACATTCATCCACATTTATTTATATAGTTATTAGTTAGTTTTATCATATTTTTAGTATTTATTTATTTTGAATTGGGTTTTTTTCCCTCTAAACATTTCAACGGACCCCCTACCACTCCCTTGTGACCCCATGTGACCACTTGGTTGAGGAATTGATAAGGATAGACACAGATCCCAAATGTGTTAGCGTTTGCCAGGTGTTTGTGAAACTGACCCACTGATCCAGCAATTGGCCTTATGAAAGCGTTTCTCGTTCAGAAGGTGAAAGGCCACAGCTGTTGTTTGATCAACCCGTAGCGTGTGTCCATACAGAGACGTTTGGGCCTTTGGAAACATTTCTTACGTTTGCTGATGTCTGCAGCTTCTCCTAAGAAAAACACCCCAGTAATCTCACACGTTTCTCTTCTAGAGGTTCAAACTGTGCTCAGATTCGCCATAAGATTTACGTCTTTATCCTCTTCCAGGTGCATTTTTCATTCCCTACTTGATCTTTCTCTTCACCTGCGGTATTCCCGTGTTTTTCCTGGAGATTTCTTTGGGTCAGTACACCAGCGAGGGAGGAATCACGTGCTGGAGGAAGATCAGCCCGCTGTTTGAAGGTGATGTTGGTTCCTCAGACCTTTAAATGTGAAGCATATGAAGATGTTAGAAACCATTTCAACATGACACGACCAGTTTGTTTGCTATGTAAATGCAGAGGAAGCGTGTGTAGAGCACAGAGGATACAAGAATGATTTATTCTTTAATGGAATAAAGACACAAATCCCATTTTGACACAAACTGTGGCATTACTGGATCTGTATTTTTGAACTGCAGGTATCGGATATGCCACTCAGGTGATTGTTGCTCTGCTGAACTTCTACTATATAATAGTTTTGGCCTGGGGGATATTTTACCTGTCCTTCTCCTTTTCCTGGAACCTGCCGTGGTCCTCATGCAACAATACCTGGAACACAGGTGAGGTTAACATCAGTTCAGAAACCTGTAGTTTTAGTTTTATAGTTCTTCTGCATTATTATTGAAGCATTAGGCTCAGTAGTGTCTACTGTATATAATCCAGAGATTCCTGTTGTATTTCAGATTCCTGCATGGAATTCCAAAGACGAAATGAATCCATTGACCAAAGTCACCTTGAAAACGCAACATCGCCCGTAATTGAGTTTTGGGAGTAAGTTGTACTAGTGTCTTCCTCGAATCTCAGAATACCTTAGTTTTTAAACAAGTTTGACTGTCTGCAGGATACAAACATGTATTGCTTGGATAACCTTCAACTTTCAGTTCAAGATAAATCAAGCAGAAAACTAAATAAAAAAAAAGCAACATATCTAACTCTCAAATCTGCTTTTTCCAAGATAAAAGCCTAAATTTTTGCCACATTATTCTGAAATTTCTCCAACTACCCTGTTGAAAAAAACAGCATAGGATGGTTAGGTATGTTTTGAAGCATGGCTGCTGGTTTGAGCTGGTTTAAGGTACTTAGCTGGTCATGTGCTGGTCCTAAGCTGGTCCTAAGCAATGAACTCCTGCTCAGGACCAGCTCAAACCAACAGCCATGCTTCAGAACATACCTAACTAGCATATGCTGGATTTTTCAACTGGGTAACCAAGTAATTATAGTTTAAAGGAGGCTGCAGCTGATCAGCTGTCATTTGTGTCTCTCTGTAGACGAAGAGTTTTGCGGATCTCGTCTGGGATTGAGGAGATAGGAACTCTGCACTGGGATCTGGTCCTCTGCCTGTTGTTGGCCTGGGTTCTCTGTTATTTCTGCATCTGGAAAGGTGTCAAATCCACTGGCAAGGTATGTGAGTTAAGACCTTCTGGTTTCTTTTTAATTCAAAAACCAAATCTGTGTAAAAAAAATTACCGTTTTTGTTAACAAAATGATAAATTTGCATACATGCAAATACCATAATAATTAAAAAAAAAATATATATATATATATATATATATTATATAATTTAATATAATATCATATAATATAATTTATATATATATATATATATGTTACATTTTTTGTTTTTATATTTATTAATATATTTTTAAATATTTTTGAATAGATATTGTACATTTTTCTGTTTGTCTTATTTGAACTTATCAAACTGAATTATTTAAAATGCATTTGTTTGAATTATTTTTGAATATTTTTATAAATTTTGTGTTAAATGTTATGTACTTGTTTGCTATAGTTAAACTGCAACATGGTAAATATCCAAACATATGTTAGCATTTAGCCTCACGCTGTTTTCCGGTCACCCAACAGGTGGTGTACTTCACTGCGACCTTCCCGTATGTGATGCTAATAATTTTACTGATCAGAGGGGTCACGCTGCCAGGAGCATCCCGCGGGATTCAGTTCTACCTTTATCCTGACCTGGGACGGTTAGCGGACCCGCAGGTATCACACCTAGCTTTTCACCTACTGCAATTCTGACGTGAAAATTCTTTTGTCCTGACTAGAAAGGGACAGTCTGAACTTGTTCGGCCAAAAATCTGATTGGTTTTGCAGTGCAAATTTGATTTTTAATATTATACAGTATTTTCATTTTAATATTGAATATTAGTTTAGTGTTTATTTATATATCTAGTCTAGGATTGTGTTTTGGTAATTCCTTTGGATCACAAGCGAACTGTTGTCTCTGAAACACGGCGTGTCTCGGGTCGAAAGGTCACGTGATTTGTCTACCCAGGTGCTTTAGTCGTGGCCCAGAGCAGGACGCCCAGCAGGGAAACGTTGTTTTCTGTACTTCTTTGATTGCGCCCATCTGTGCATTTGACCTTTGATCCAACTTTCACATCTGTGTCACTAGAAGACCCCACAATGCCACGTGATATCTGAGAACAGGCCATGGCGCGGCCACCCAGATGCATCCCAGCATTCCTTAACATCAGACAGAACAGCTTAAAACCTCTTTTGCTAGATCTCGGTCTAGCAACAAAAGCATTTTTGGTTGGATTTGAGAGATAGCATTGGTCGTGTTGACATTGTTTTATCTCTGAAGTATTAAAGTGAAGCCAGTTCAGTAAAATCTAATGGGTTTAGGCAAACAGTTGGGATTTTTCATTGGATTTGAGAGATTGCATTGGTTGTGTTGGCACTGTTTCATTTTAAAAGTATTAAAATAAGGTCTTTTCAACTAAATCTTATGGGTTTATGTGAACAGCTAGACAATGTTAGGCATTTTTGGCTGGATTTGAGAGATAGCATTGGTTGTGTTGACATTATTTTACCGTAGAAGTATAAAAATGAGGCAATTTTAACAAAATATCAAGGGTTTCCACAAACAGTTAGACAAAGTTAGATATTTTTGGTTGGATTTGAAAGATAGCATTGGTTGTATTGACATTATTTTATCTTAGAAGTAGAAAAAATGGGGCCAATTCAACAAAATATCAAGGGTTTCCACAAACAGACAAAGTTTGGCAATTTTGGTTGGATTTGAGAGATAGTATTGGTTGTGTTGATGTTATTTTATCTTAGAAGTAGAAAAATGAGGCCAATTCAACAAAACATTACCGGTGTACGTGTACAGCCAGACCAAGTTAGATATTTTTGTTTGGATTTGAGAGTTTGCATTGGTCATGTTGGCACTATTTTATCTTATAAGTATATAAATAAAGACAGTTCAACAAATTATCAGGCGTTTCCACAAACAGTTAGACAAAGTTTGTTATTTTTGGTTGGATTTGAGAGATAGCATTGGTTGTGTTGATGTTATTTTATCTTAGTAGTAGAAAAATGAGGCAGTTCAATAAAATATCAAGGGTTTCCACAAACAGTTAGACAAAGTTTGGCAATTTTGGTTGAATTTGAGAGATAGCGTTGGTTGTGCTGATGTTATTTTATCTTAGAAGTAGAAAAATGAGGCCAATTCAACAAAGCATTACGGGTTTACGTGCACAGCCAGACCAAGTTAGATATTTTTGTTTGGATTTGAGAGTTTGCATTGGTTGTGTTGATGCTATTTTATCTTATAAGTATATAAATAAGCACAATTCAACAAATTATCAAGCGTTTCCACAAACAGTTAGACAAAGTTTGGTATTTTTGGTTGGATTTGAGAGATTGCATTGGTTGTGTTGATGTTATTTTATCTTAGAAGCAGAAAAATTAGGCCAAGTCAACAAAATCTTATGGGTTTATGTTTACAGCCAGACCAAGTTTGGCAATTTTGGTTGGATTTAAGAGATAGCATTGGTTGTGTTGACTTATTTTTATCTTAGAAATATAAAAATGAGGCCAATTCAACCAAATGTCAAGAGTTTCCACAAACAGTTAGACAAAGTTTGGCAATTTTGATTGGATTCGAGAGATAAGTTGTGTTGATGTTATTTTATCCTAGAAATAGAAAAATTAGGCCAATTCAACAAAAGCTTTAGGGGCTTATGTGTACAGCCAGACCAAGTTTGGCAATTTTGGTTGTATTTGAGAGATAGCATTGGTTGTGCTGACGTTATTTTATGTTAGAAGTAGAAAAATGAGGCCAATTCAACAAAACCTTATGAGTTTACATTTACAGCCAAACCAAGTTGGCAATTTTGGTTGAATTTAAGAGATAGCATTGGTTGTGTTGACTTCTTTTCATCTTAGAAGTATAAAAATGACGCCAATTCAAACAAATACCAAAACTGCCAAACTTGATCTACCTGTACACATAAACCCATAAAGCTTTGTTGAATTGGCCTCTTTTTTCTACTTCTAACGTAAAATAACTTCAACAAAACCAGTGTTATCTCTCAATTCCAACCAAAAATGCCAAACTTTGTCTAACTGTTTATGGAAACCCTTGATATTTTGTTGAATTGTCCTTTTTATATACTTATAAGATAAAAGAGCATCAACACAAGCAATGTTATCTCAAATCCAACCAATAATGCCAAACTTTGTTTAACTGTTTACCAAAAACCAAACTTTGTCTAACTGTATACCAAAGGGTTTACACAAACAGTTAGACAAAGTTTGGCATTATTGGTTGGATCTTATAAGTATATAAAAAGGACAATTCAACAAAATATCAAGGGTTTCCATAAACAGTTAGACAAAGTTTGGCATTTTTGGTTGGAATTGAGAGATAACACTGGTTTTGTTGAAGTTATTTTAAGTTAGAAGTAGAAAAATGAGGCCAATTCAACAAAGCTTTATGGGTTTATGTGTACAGCTAGACCAAGTTTGGCAATTTTGGTTGGATTTGAGAGATAGCATTGGTTGTGCTGATGTTATTTTATGCTAGAAGTAGAAAAAATGAGGCCAATTCAACAAAACCTTATAGGTTTACATTTACAGCTAGACCAAGTTGGCAATTTTGCTTGAATTTGAGAGATAGCATTGGTTGTGTTGACTTCTTTTAATCTTAGAAGTATAAAAATGAAGCCAACCCTGGTGAAAAAAAACAGCATATGCTGGTAGGTATGTTTTGATGCTGGAATGCTGGTTAGGTAGGTTTTGATGCTGGTTTAAGCTGGTCCTTTGCTGGTTCATGCTGGTCCTTGGTTAGTTTTAAAAGATAATAATTGCTGTTTTGACTTCTCTTGATCTTAGATAAAATAAAGCCAAATTTCACTAACAAGGTAAATGGTTGAATTAGGTTGATCAGATGAGTGATCTAAGGCTCCAAAATCTTAAAAATCAGTGATTAGTTTCCATAATAACCAATATTAATTGACATTTATAACCCATTTTATTTCTGTTGAGGTTGGATTTGTGAGATAATGGCTGCTGTTTTGACATCTCTTGGTCTTAAATGTATACAAACAAGGCCAAAATGAATGAAAAGTTTCACTAGAAAAGAAAATGGTTGGCTATCAATTAAAAAGTTAAACTTGAGTATCATGGGTCAAACTGTTTAAATCAACATTGTGGCATTCATAAGCCATTTTAATTCTGTAAAGTGTCATTCAATGAGATTTCATCTCAGATTGAGGCTAATTCAACAAAATATTATGGATTTATGTAAACAGCCAATTTTTTAAATCAATGATCTAAGTGTCCAAAAACTTGAGCATCATGGGTCAGATTCTTTCAAATCAACATGAATCAACATAACTCGATTTCATGATGCCTTCAGCAAGAAAAGTAAATGGTTGGACAAAGTTAGTCAAATCTGTGATCTAAGGTTTGAAAAATGTAAGCATCATTGGTAAAAATTTTTGCATCTGGCTCGGACGTCAGTGGTGTTTTTAGCACAGTTCTGGACCTCAGGTGATAAATGTGAGGTTTTAAAGGAAGTGTGAGGAATTTTCCCAGTGGAAAAACACTTTGTGTACTTCTTCGTGTAGTCCTGGCTACAGAAATGAAGTGACTGGATGCATGATTTTCACTTGCTGGACGACAAAACGGTGACCAGAGAGAACAGAAAATCAGTCTTTTGAGCAATAAGCAGTAGTTTTTATAGAACAGAGGTCTTTTACAGCATAGGTGTGTCACGTTTTGTGTCCTAAACGCTTTAATACATCCACATCGCCCATGGCAGCACACTAACGACCTAACTTATGAAAAACAGAAACCACTGTGATTCATGACAGAGCGTTCGATTGACAAGCTAATAGGAAAACTACTGTCAGCTTGTTTTTGCCAGATCATGTCTAAACCCGTTTCAGGCATTTAAAACTAAAAACAAGAGGTTTCACAAGCTCCAAGAATCCTACAATAGCTCTAGTCTTTCATCTTGTCCATTCAAGCTTATTACCTGAAGCCAAATTAGTTACTTAAAGCTGCTAAATACGTTACAGGTAACTCACGTCATTTAACTTTTGACATGGCCTGCAGTAGCGTACATTGTGTTTGTGATATTTAATGTCATAGATGTTAAATGTGATCCTGGACCACAAAACCAGTCTTAAGTCGCTGGGGTATATTTGTTGCAACAGCCAAAAATACATTGTATGGGTCAAAATTATTGATTTTTCTTTTATTCCAAAAATCATGAAGATATGTTCATGTTTCATGAAGATATTTTGTAAAATTCCTACTGTAAAACTTAATTTTTGATTAGTAATATGCATTAGTAAGAGCTTCATTTGGACAACTTCAAAGGTGATTTTCTAAATATATATATTTTTTTTGCACCCTCAGATTTTAGATTTTCAAATAGTTGTATCTCGGCCAAATATTGTCTTATCCTAACAAACCATACATCAATGGAAAGCTTATTTATTCAGCTTCAGATTATGTATAAAGCTCGATTTCGAAAAATTGACCCTTATGACTGGTTTTGTGGTCCAAGGTCACAAATAATCATATATAGTCAACATGGCTAATAAAACAAATAAAAATGAGACAGTAGTAACTAACGGTGAGAATCCAAAAAGCTAGATAGCACAAATATGACTGTAAAAAAACTTTAAAAGCAGTAAGAACTACACACCGGTATATTAAAGCTGTGATGATGTTTTAAAAGCCAAAATGTCTCTTTTTTTGGTTTTAGGTGTGGATGGACGCAGGAACGCAGATCTTTTTCTCATACGCCATCTGTTTAGGTTGCCTCACTGCGCTTGGAAGCTACAACAAATACAACAACAACTGCTACAGGTGAGAAAACCATCAGAAAACATAAGCGTCTATGAGAAATGAACTTTACACATCGTAAACCCTTTATCATCTCAGCCTCAGATTATAATGCCAGTTGATGTATTTGCGAAAGATTTAGGAATAAATTATGTATCCTGGGAATGGGAATTCTGGATCTGATTCCTTTTTAACCATTTCAGTTCTTAATGGTTCCAATAACTGGTCTATATATTAAACCACCAAAAAAAAAAAAAAAAAAAAAAAAACATTTACAATGTGTATCTTTGACTATAAGTGACAATGATGAAGTGACTACACTGATTTAAATCTCACCGGTGGTTGTAAACTACAGTATCTCACAAAAGTGAGTACACCTCTCACATTTCAGCAATCATTTTAGTATATCTTCTCAAGGGACAATACTATAGAAATGAAACTTGGATATATTTTAAAGTAGTCAATGTGCAGCTTGTATAGCAGTGTGTATTTACTGTCCCCTAAAAATAACTCAACATACAGCCATTATTGTCAAAACAGCTGGCAACAAAACTGAGTACACCCTAAGTGAACTTGTCAAAACTGTGTCCAAAGTGTCAATATTTTGTTATCTAGCACTGCCTTAATCATTCTGCGCATGGAATTCACCAGAGCTGCACAGGTTGTTGTTGGGATCCTCTTCAGATCCTCTATAATGACATCATGGAGCTGCTGGATGTTACACACATGGTGCTTCTCCACCTTCCGCTTGAGGATGCCCCATATGTGCTTAGGTCAGATCACCTTCACCTGCACCTTCCTCAGCAAGGCAATTGTCATCTTGGTGGTGTGTCTGGGGTCATTATCATGTTGGAAAACTGCCGTTCGGCCCAGTTTCTAAAGGGAAGGCATCATATTCTGCTTCAGAAATGTACAGTGCATAATGGAATCCATGTGTCCCTCAATGAACCTCAGCACTCATGCAGCCCCAGACCATGATGCTACCACCACCATGCTTGACTGTAGGAGAGACACAATTTTCTTGGTACTCCTCAACTGGGCACCACCACACATGCTGGACACCATCTGAGCCAAACAAGTTTATCTTAGTCTCATCAAACCATAAGACATGGTTCCAGTAATTAATGCTCTTGGACAGGTTGTCTTCAGCAAACTGTTTGCAGGCTTTCTTGTAAGCCAGCTTCAGAAGAGGCTTCCTTCTCGGATGACGCCAATGCAAACCGACTTGTTGCAGTGGGCAGCGTATGGTCTGAGCACTGACAAGCTGACCTTCTACTTCTGCAACCTCTAAAGCAATGCTGGCAGCACTCATGCATCTGTTTTTTGAAGCCAGGTTCTGCACCTGACGGACAGAACGAGCACTTCATTGATATACCCTTGGGAGGCCTATTCTGAATGGAACCCGTCTTGGAAAACCTCTGTATGACCCTGGTCACAGTACTGTAACTCAGTTTCAGGTGGTTACTGCACCTCTTATAGCCTAGACCATCTTTGTGGAGAGCAACAATTCTAATTCTCAAATCTTCAGAGAGTTTTTTGCCATGAGGTGCCTTGTTGAACATCCAGTGGTCAGTATGAGAGAATTGTACTCAAAGCATCAAATTTTAACTGCTGTAATACAAGATACACAACTTTGTATGGTCCTGTCAAGCAGACAAAAACATGAACATGATGAATAGGACACGTAGCTTTGCATGGTTAAATGACATAGTGCTGTTATCACTTAGGGTGTACTCACTTTTGTTGCCAGCTATTTTGACAATAATGGCTGTATGTTGAGTTATTTTCAGGGGACGGTAAATATACACTGCTATACAAGCTGCACATTGACTACTCTAAAATAGTTTAATTTCTATAGTATTGTTCCTTAAGAAGGTATACTAAAACGTTGCTGAAATGTGAGGGGTGTACTCACTTTTGTGAGATACTCTAGATGTGTTTAATTCACTAAAAAGAACTGACTCATTAGAACCATTTGGTTCCACACTTTAAAAAAAAAAAAAAAAAAAAAAACTGGTTCTGAATAGAAAATACGTACTGTAGAACATGTAAGTTATGTTATGTTGTGTTCCGCAACCGAATGAAGGAAGGAAACTTGTTTTTCTCAGTTTCTCGTTGCTCCTCTGAATTTCATTCTATTGCCACATGTCATTGTTTTATATTAGACTAAATAGCTGAGATTCTCATTTTCCAGCCAGCAAGTACTTAAAGTCCCGAACTTGAGAAAAATGTAGCGTTACGACCTTGTGGTTTCACCCTTTGAAATCTGATCACTTCAAATTTAATATTTGCGGGCACTTTTTCATAACACATTTTTTTTTCTTTGTGTTTGTCTGTTTTTAGAGATTCTTTAGCCTTGTGTTTCCTGAACAGCGGAACCAGTTTTGTCGCCGGTTTTGCCATCTTCTCGATTCTCGGGTTCATGTCTTACGAACAGAACGTCCCGATTTCAGAAGTGGCCGAGTCTGGTGGGTGCTGCTTCACTGATCCTGTGTTTGCTTTATTTTAAACAGTACATCTGTGTTTTGCATTTTGAGGTGGAGGTATATATAATGAGTTTTATATAGTACCTGAAATGTAAGTAAGTAAAGTATGTGATTGTGTATGTGTGCATGTTAATTATGTTTTTTTTTAATTATGTAATTATAATAATAAAATAATAATAATATATACACAATCAGTCAAAGGTTTTTGAACAGTAAGATTTTTTAAGTTTTTAAAGAAGTCTCTCCTGCTCACCAAGCCTGCATTTATTTGATCCAAAGTACAGCAAAACAGTAAAATTTTAAAGTATTTTCACTATTTAAAAAAACAGTTTTCTATTTGAATATATTTTAAAATGCAATTTATTCATGTGATTTCAAAGCTGAATTTTTAGCATCATTACTCCAGTCACATGATCCTTCAGAAATCATTTTAATATTCTGATTTGCTGCTCAAAAAAAAAAAAAAACAAATATATATATATATATATATATATATATATAATATTATTATTATTATTATGTTGAAGTAGAATTTTTTTAGGTTTCTTCAGTGAATAGAAATAGACAGCATTTATCTGAAATAATAAATAAATGTTTTTATTATCACTTTTGGTATCCTTGCTAAATAAAAGTATTAATTTCTATAATTTCTAATTGTGACTGGTATAATATACTTGCTGTAATTTTACAGCAGTAGTAAACCATACAATTTTCCAATCGGGTATTTTAAGAAAATCGACCTTTAGCTCACAAACATACTAATCGCTGTCTGTCCCAATGCACACATTTGTCTGGGTAAAGTTTGTTTGTAAATGCCCCTTTTCTTTTAACATGTCAAGGCCTGTTCAATCGATTTTGCTCACTAAATGTCAGAGGGTTTATGTTTCAGACAGTGTACTTATTTTTAGTGCTCCATATGTTGACTATTTACCTTACTCAAACAAATAACATACTAAAAAGCAATCTGTCATAATGATGCAATGTGTTTTTCTGCATGGTCTCCCTCAGGTCCCGGTTTAGCGTTCATTGCGTATCCACGAGCGGTGTCCATGATGCCCATTTCTCCACTTTGGGCCTGTTTCTTTTTCATCATGATTGTCCTACTGGGGTTGGACAGTCAGGTATAAATCTTTTTATATTGTTTTTTTGTGCTTCACAGTCCATGCATGCATTTTAACATTTTTCGTGCATGACCCTATTTCCTAAAAATGTTTGCATGCAGTGTCCAAAATGGACAAATAATTAGTCAAGTGGTTAGTAATAGTCATTAAGCCACAAGAAACACAGAGTTCACATGTGGTTTTTTCCATCTGCTGTAGTTCGTGTGCGTGGAGAGTCTGGTCACGGCTATGGTGGACATGTACCCGTCTGTCTTCCGCCAGAAGAACCGCAGAGAGCTGCTCATCCTCGCTGTGGCCGTCATATCCTTCCTCGTGGGTCTTATTATGCTCACAGAGGTACTGGACCATCTCATCTGACTCTGATGTGGATATTAGATTTATATAATTGCCAGATTTATTAACTGTCTCTGTCTGTCTGTCAGGGTGGAATGTATGTCTTCCAGCTGTTTGATTACTATGCAGCCAGTGGGATGTGTTTACTCTTTGTAGCTATTTTTGAGACCGTCTGCATCGCTTGGATATACGGTGAGACGCTTGTTATATTGCCACGCTGTTTTAACGCCTGTGCATTTGGTGCTGAATATAATGTGTCATATATCTATGCTTTTTGTTGCTTCTCAGGTGCTAATCGGTTTTATGACAATATCGAGGACATGATTGGTTACCGTCCTGGGCCGTATATTAAATACTGCTGGCTCTTTTTCACCCCGGCCACATGTTTTGTGAGTCATTTACCTTCTATACTTCATGTACCTTTAAAATAAGTGATAAGTAGGTTTTTCAACCTTTATTAAACCTCTTAAAATAACAGCCATTATTATTGTTAAACACAATAACAACAAATACATAAACAAATACTACCAGTCAAAAGTTTGGAATAATTACAATATTTTAAATCTTTTTGCAAAATGTGCCTTATGCTCACCAAAGCTATATTTATTTGATCAAAAATACATTAAGATGTGAAATATTATTACAATTTAAAATAACTGTTTTCTTTTTTGCATATATTTAAAAATGTAATTTAACTATTTAAATGTAATTGACTAACTGTTCTCAACATTGATCATGTGAAAAAAAAAATGTGAAAGATCATGTGACACTGAAGACTAGAGTAATGATGCTGAAAATTCACAGGAATGAATTTCATTTAAATAAAGTTCTTTTAAATTGTAATTTCTTTTACATGCTTACTGTTACTGTAATGTATTTTTGATCAAATAAGACTGGACATTTTAATGTTTTTTAAAGAAGTCTCTTCTGCTCACCAAGCCTGCATTTAGTTGATCCACAGTACAGCAAAAGCAATAATATTGTAAAATATTTTTACTGTTTAAAATAACTGCTTTTTATTTGAATATATTTTAAAATGTAATTTATTCCTGTGATCAAAGCTACATTTTCAGCATCATAACTCCAGTCTTCAGTGTCACATGATCCTTCAGAAATCATTCTAATATGCTGATTTGCTGTTCAAGAAACATTTATTATTATTATTATTATTATTATTATTATTATTATTATTATTATTATCAATAAAACAGTTGAGTACATTTTCTTAGTGTTCTTTAATGAATAGAAAGATGCAAAGATCAGCATTTATCTGAAATAAAAAGCTTTTGTAACATTATACACTATATAAGAAAGAAGAAATTATAAAAATTAATTTAGCAAGGATACTACAAACGGATCAAAAGTGATGATAAAGACATATAATGTTACAAAAGATTTCTATTTCAGATAAATACTGTTGTTCTGAACTTTCTATTGATCAAAGAATCTGAAAAAAATCTACTCAATAATAATAGTAAATGTTTTTTTGAGCAGCAAATCAGAATATTAGAATGATTTCTGAAGGATCATGTGACTGGAGTAATGATGCTAAAAATTAGCTTTGAAATCACAGGAATAAATTACATTTCAAAAATATATTCAAATAGAAAACAGTTATTTTAAATAATAAAAATATTACGAAATGTTTTGCTGTACTTTGGATCAAATAACATAACTTACTGTCCAAAAACTTTTGACTGGTATATATATAAATTAAGTCAAGTTAGTCAATATATAGTGCAAGTACAAGAGTTTTAAAGCAATCTATTTTTTCAGCTGCTTTAAGGATTGAATGCCTCAAAATGTAAATATTTTTACAGTACATTTGTGAGGTTAATTTAAAGATGCATTGAATACCAAGACAGTGTTCTTGGGCTTTATAGTGACATCTACTGGTGTGGATGCATCAATACACAACAGCAAAAGACTGGTTGCTGATGCATTTATAGAAACTCTCTTTTGTGAAGATCAACCGCTCTAATCTTATTTCCACTGCTTGTCTTGGCAGGGTACGTTTGCGTTTTCCTTGATCAAATACACTCCTCTGAAGTATAATAACGAGTATGTGTACCCGTGGTGGGGTTACGCTCTCGGCTGGCTGCTGGCGCTCTCCTCTATGGTTTGCATCCCGCTGTGGGTTGTTTCTAAACTGAGCACGGCCAAAGGTTCACTGCGAGAGGTGAGTGACGCAAACTCAGTTTGACGTAACAGAAGAGATAGCATGCTGAAATACTGCTCTTACAGTTTCTGCATTATTTAGCTTGTATAATAATAATTATTTCAAAATAATTAAAAATGTAAATTATTTTACCAAAATAAGAGGGCATTTTACATCATACAAAATGCATGTTACTGTCTATTCAATACTGACCTAAATGAGATATTTCACATAAAAGATGTTTACATATAGTCCACAAGAGAAAATAATAGATGAATTTATAAAAATTACCCCGTTCAAAAGTTTACATAAGCTTGATTCTTAATACTGTGTTGTTACCTGAATGATCCACAGCTGTGCTTTTTTGTTTAGTGATAGTTGTTCATGAGTCTCTTGTTTACAAGGGACTCATGAACCACAAATTCTTGGTTTTCCAGCATTTTTGTGTATTTGAACCCTTTCCAATAATGACTGTATGATTTTGAGATACATCTTTTCACACTGAGGACAACTGAAGGACTCATTTGCAACTATTACAGAAGGTTCAAACGCTCACTGATGCTCCAGAAGGAAAAACGATGCATTAAGAGCCGGGGGGTGAAAACTTTTTGAATTTGAAGATGAGGGTAAATTTAACTTATTTTGTCTCCTGGGAAACATGTAACTACTTTCTGCAGCCTCTGAAGGGCAGTACTAAATGAAAAAAATATAATATTTAGGCAAAATAAAAAAAAAAATGTGCACATCTCCATTCTGTTCAAAAGTTTTCACCCCCTGCTCTTAATGCATTGTTTTTCCTTCTGGAGCATCAGTGAGTATTTGAACCTTCTGTAATAGTTGCATATGAGTCCTTAAGTTGTCCTCAGTTTGAAAAAAATGGATCTCAAAATCATACAGTCATTGTTGGAAAGGGTTCAAATACACAAAAATGCTGTAAAACCAAGGAATTTGTCGGACCTGACAGATTTTTCTGAAGAACAGCAGGCAGTTTAACTGTTCAGGACAAACAAGGGACTCATGAACAAGTATCACTAAACAAAAAAAAAAAAAAAAAACACAGCTGTGGATCATTCAGGTAACAACAGTATTAAGAATCAAGCGTATCTAAACTTCAGCAATTATTTTCTCTTGTGGACCATATGTAAACATCTTTTATGTGAAATATCTTATTCAGGTCAGTACTAAATAAACAATAATATGCGTTTTGTATGATCCCTCTTATTTTGGTAAAATAATTAACATTTATAATAACTCTGAAAGGGGGGTGTAAACTTTTGACCTCAACTAAATATTTTAAATATTTATTTAAAATATTACTATTATTATTGGTAGTAGTATTAGCTTATTTTGTATTAAATATTATGGTTGATTAATTATTATATTATTATTATTCAGCTGGTCAGGCTTAGAAGCCAGTTCCACCAGCAAACCATGCCGTCTTTTTGCATAGAAATAAATATATATAGTTTACAATTAGTTTAGACCATCTTACACTGTTTTTTTCAATTTTCCTTTGTCTGAAATATTGTCTTTACTTTTGGCAGTCTGATCAAATAATGAATCAAGAAAGAAATGTTAAAATCACTGTTAGATATTATACTATATCTGGTGTTATTCACATAAAAAATGACAGTCATGTGCATTGTATTGCATTTGGGATAAAGTACTCCATATAGTGTGCTATGGCTGTACACTACTGTACATATTTTAACAAATGCATAGAGAAAATATATGCATACTATTATCATTAGCATGGTACCTCTCTGCTTTGTTCTCCTCAGCGTTTCCACGAGCTCATCACTCCCTCGCCGGACCTGCCCAAAACCAGACGAGAGCAGGAGAAACTTCAGGCCATCTTTGCAGCCGACGGCGACACTCTTCACCAGCAAGGAGGCCCGAACAAAGACGGGTACTTCCCTGTCAGCGAGAAGGAGTCGCGCTGTTAGCCCGGCTGTCCCGTGACGGACCACTGTATGTTTCCCCGAGGGTGGTGCTTCTAAACCTTCCCATGATACCTCACACAGTACTGGCAGCCAAATAAGCATGACGCTCCACCTCTCTTGAGAGGGGATTTGAAGAGCTTCATACTTGCTCTTGTTGGTCAGAGGTCACAAAAAGCAAGATAGTGTCAATATTATAGACAGCAGAATGTCGAAACACAATGTAATCGCTTAGCAAAGTAAAACAAGATATTTGATACTAACTAAAAAGTTACTTCTAATTTATGACAAATTTCACTGGATATGCATTATGGGTAATTGAGATTTTGGGCTGATTGGCTTTCCATAATATCTTGTTTCAGGTTAGTGGAACTTAAAGTAATCAATTAACTGTGGAAGTATAGTGATATACAGTATTAGGGTTTTTAACCCTCTTCACCTTGGGTGATTTACCTTAAATGAATCAAATTAAATATGCTTTGATTCATTTAAGTATTTTTGTTTTCATTGGTTTCATTTTGTGGTTTTAGGATGTAATATTCTGCTCTCAGTAATATTGACACAAAAGTTGAACATCTACAGTCTAAACCTGGCCAAATATGAGCGTTACCAGTAGATTCAGAAAGGTTGAAGTGAAACAGGAAGATTTTCTGTAATGCACCCAAAGCCTCCTGGATCTTAAAATGACAGAGTGAAGGGTTGGATCTGCAAAAGCTGTTTAACTATGGAATGATATTAAGGAATAGCGCACTCGAATGTACAGTTGCAATTGAAATTATTCAACCCCCTTGACCTGCAAGACATTTTGCGACAGAGAACAAAATTTTGTGATAACTATTCAACAAAGGCATCAGTACACTATTAGAGAAAGTTTATCAATACACATTTGAGTAATTCTGAGAACGTAAGTTGATGAATAATGAAAAAAAAATAAATCAAATTGGCTCCAAACGTTCATGTTCAAAATTATTCAACCCCCAAAAGTCAAGTTTGGTGCAGAATCGTTTATTTAAAACCACCAATAAATGCTGCTTGGAAGTGCTTAGAAGCTTCTGTCACCTCTCTACTGCAATCTTGACCCATTCCTCGCCTAAAAAAGCTTTCAGATCACTGATAATCTTTGGTTTTCACTTTGTTTTCTTCAAGTTCAACCAAATGTTTTCAATGGGAATTAAATCTGGAGACCGAACAGGCCACTCAAGAACATTCTACGACTGATCCCTGAACCAAGCATAAGTAGATTTGGATGTATACTTTGGGATGATTGATCTGCAGGAAAGTCCACTGATGCACCAAAGCCATCACAATTCTTGCCAAAATGGCCTGATACTTCAAAGAATCCATGATGTCCTTCATACAGCTTCATGCAACAATAAAACAACCCCAAAACAGGACTGGACCACCATGGAGATGGTGTTCTTCAGCTCATAAGTTTTGCCTTTTTTGCACCAGACGCTGATCCACGGGTCCAAAAAGTTCCAGTTTGGTCACATCACTCCATAAAACAAGTCAAGGTTTTATGTTCTTCTTGGTCAAGAGTGGCATTTGGCAAGATGCCCTAACATGAAATCCATGCTTGTCTTGTGCTCATCTTATACTATGCATTGAAATGTTTTTCCACCTTGCATTGGGTCATCTTAAAAGTCTTTGGCTGTACGTTGCAGGTTTTTCCTCAGTTGTTCTGATCAAACATTTTATGATATTGTGCTTTTTCTTCAACACTCTCAAAGGTTTAACTCGTTTTGAGCTAACGAATAAGGCTGCCGACTGTGACTCTAGGAACGTTTAATGTCTTAGAAATCTTTATATAGCCTTAGACTTTCTAAAGTAATAACATTATTTCTTCTCTATAGCTTTTGTGAGAGCTCTGTTACTGTATGTATGTGTAACAGCTCAAGCTAATTCTGTTTTCTAATAGAGTTTCCAAAGGTTTAATTGTGTTTTAAGACAATTTTGTTCCCCACCGGACAAATAAACGACTAAAAAACAGCAATGTTAAATAGAGACAAAGCTGTGTTTTAAAAAAATCCTAGAACACAAAAATATTACATTATATATTGACTTTATTACTTTGAATATGCCAGTGATCTGTTATTGATCTGGATCTTCAGAAAAGCTTGTATTTGTAAAGTACCTCAGTCTCTGGGAGGTTGAATCATTTCGATTGCAAGTGTAGTTTTTCATCATTTAATCACCCTCATTCCATACCTGTATTTCCTTGACTTAAAACATAAAAAACGCTCAGTTATTTTATTGTGTGCGTAAGTACAGTTTGGAGATCTTACATTGTTTTCAAGGCCTTAAGCATGTCTTAAACATTAGGGTGGACAAAAAATATGCTTTTTTTATTAGGAGATGTTATAAATTATTTAAAGATATTAAAAGATTTAAAGGGAATAACAAAAAATAAACAGAAAAGAACAAGAACCTATTGTACTTTTAAAGTAATCATTTGAACTGTTTTCCAAATTATTACCATGTTTTTATTTTAAAAAATGGGCATTCAGTCTTAATATTATGTCTTATCTATTGAAGTTACATCTGTCTCTCACATTAAATTACGAAGCACATTATCTACACAAATTATATACATAAATTATAGGCTATTTTTAATTCAAAACGGTCGAATTTGACAACAAACAGAATATTGTGCATGATCGCTGGATATTACTTACATTTCTGTTATTAAATAGTTGTCATTTTGTCAGTTGACATTTTAATGTTTAACTTCTTACATCTTACCTCATGATCGTTGGCCGTTAAAAAGAAGCGCTGCGCGGGAATTCATGTTCTGCTTCTGTGAACGGTAAGCCCCGCCTTCTTTGATTTGATTGGCCATCGCAAACATTTTGACATTGACGAGCGCCGTTAGACCACTCTTAGTTTTTGGGGGGTTTCTGTGAACGGTAAGCCCCGCCTTCTTTGATTTGATTGGCCATCGCAAACATTTTGACATTGATGAGCGCCGTTAGACCACTCTTAGTTTTTGGGGGGTTTCTGTGAACGGTAAGCCCCGCCTTCTTTGATTTGATTGGCCATCGCAAACATTTTGACATTGACGAGCGCCGTTAGACCACTCTTAGTTTTTGGGGGTTTCGGTAAGCCCCGCCTTCTTTGATTTGATTGGCCATCGCGAACATTTTGACATTGAACTTATTTTTGGGGGGGTAAGCCCCGCCTTCTTTGATTTGATTGGCCATCGCAAACATTTTGACATTGATGAGCGCCGTTAGACCACTCTTAGTTTTTGGGGGGTTTCTGTGAACGGTAAGCCCCGCCTTCTTTGATTTGATTGGCCATCGCAAACATTTTGACATTGATGAGCGCCGTTAGACCACCTTAATTTTTTTCGGTTTCTGTGAACGGTAAGCCCCGCCTTCTTTGATTTGATTGGCCATCGCAAACATTTTGACATTGACGAGCACAGTTAGACCACCTTCATTTTTTTTCAGTTTCTGTGAACGGTAAGCCCCGCCTTCTTTGATTTGATTGGCCATTGCGAACATTTTGACATTGACGAGCGCCGTTAGACCACTCTTATTTTTGGGGGGGTTTCTGTGAACGGTAAGCCCCGCCTTCTTTGATTTGATTGGCCATCGCGAACATTTTGACATTGACGAGCACCGTTAGACCACCTTCATTTTTTTTCGGTTTCTGTGAACGGTAAGCCCCGCCTTCTTTGATTTGATTGGCCATCACAAACATTTTGACATTGACGAGCGCCCTTAGACCAACTTAATTTTTTTTTCGGTTTCTGTGAACGGTAAGCCCCGCCTTCTTTGATTTGATTGGCCATCACAAACATTTTGACATTGACGAGCGCCCTTAGACCAACTTAATTTTTTTTTCGGTTTCTGTGAACGGTAAGCCCCGCCTTCTTTGATTTGATAGTGGTTCGATCGCTGAAACAGATAATCCTAATATTTTTTATTTGATTTTATTTCGTTTTAATTTTTTTTTTCTGATTCCATGTGTAAAAAAGTAAAACGAGTTTGGAATGACGTGAATCATCAAATAATAATTAATATTTTTAGGTTAATTATTTTTCCCGTCAAACCCTTTGCCAGCAGGTGGCAGAGTGGAACACAGTCAAAATGGATGTTGGAAACAAACTGGAGTATCTTTTAGGACTGTTTCAGTTCAAGCAGTCAATGCACCTGCTTTCTAAGGAAGCAAATTAGTGTGTTTTTAGAATCCATGTGGATGTGCATCATAAATACAGCGAAGCTTGTGGGGTTTTATACTTAGAGCCGTTTTGCATGAGTTATAAATGCTTATGAAGGTTTTAGACTCTACATGCAGGAATCAGGAGGAATACTATGGTACTGTTTTGAGGTGATGTGAAACAATTTACAGTGTTAGACAAGGTCAAGCATCATTTTTGTGCACTTGCTTAAGAATGTTTTAGGATATAAATCATTGTATCTCATGATTTTGTATTTTTATTGTGAGACTTTATTAAAGCGGCGTACGTTTGTCATGTAGAATCTACTGTTTAACAAATGTGATAAATGTATGAAATTTTTAACATCTGCACAAATCAATCAGATTGCATATTGAGGACCAATCAGATTTCTTTTTTCCTTGTTTTCACTGGTTCATGTTGTATATGAAGTGTTGGAAGTGTCCTGTGAAAGCAGACTACCAGCAGTCTTTGTGTATATAACCTGTACAGAACGGGTGATTGGGGTTTACAACTTTGTAAATGTGTTACATTCGAGCCAGATATGCTTTTACTCATGTACATTACATCAATAAAAGGAACAGCTATTATGCACAAGCTTGAGGAATTCATTAAATCCTGCATTTGTAATTAGACACGAACACTTTCATTTTAACACTTTTAATTAGTTGCAACATAGGCCTAAGCTTCAATATTTTTTGTAATTTTATGTAAGTGTAAGATTTCTTGTACTAAAACCTTTGAATACTTGACAAAGAATCTGCTAAATGAATAAACTGAAATGGAAATGCATGCAGTATCTCTGATGAGGACATTACAGCACTTGCAAGCATATGCGTTTTAATAGAAGCGTTTTTCCTGAAATTGAAATTAATTAATTTCAATTAAGTGAAATTAAATAAATTAATGTAATTTACTGTTGCATGAAACTGATTGCAAAATGCAAGCACATGCATATTAATAAAAACATTTTTTTTCTCGTTGAAACTTTATTTACATTTATTTACAGCCAAAAAATAAATAAATAAAAACATAAAAGAATGAAACAGCAATAAATTAGGTAAATTGCATGAAATTAATTGCAAAATGCAAGTACATGCATATTAATAAAAGCATTTGTTTCTCAAACTGAAACTTTATTTACATTTCTTTACAGCCAAAAATAAATAAATAAATAAATAAATAAGAGGATAAAACATCAGTAATATATTTATGTAATTTACTGATGCATGAAATTAATTGCAAAATGCAAGCACATGCATTTTAATAGAAGCATTTTTCCTTAAATTGAAACTTTATTTGCATTTATTTAGAGCCAAAAAAAAAAAACATAAGAGGATAAAACATCAGCAATAAATTAATGTAGTTTACTGTTGCATGAAACTGATTGCAAAATGCAAGCACATGCATATTAATGAAAGCATTTGTTTTTCAAACTGAAACTTTATTTGCATTTATTTACAGCCAAAAATAAATAATTAATTAGAGCATTAAACATCAGTAATACATTTATGTAATTTACTGATGCATGAAATTAATTGCAAAATGCAAGCACATGCATACTAATAAAAGCATTTTTTTTCTCAAGTTGAAACTTTATTTACATTTATTTACAGCCAAAAAATAAATAAATAAAAACATAAAAGAATAAAACAGCAATAAATTAGGTAAATTGCATGAAATTAATTGCAAAATGCAAGCACATGCATATTAATAAAAGCATTTGTTTCTCAAAATGAAACTTTATTTACATTTATTTACAGCCAAAATAAATAAATAAATAAATAAAAACATGAAAGAATAAAACAGCAATAAAATAGGTAAAATGCATGAAATTAATTGCAAAATGCAAGCACATGCATATTAATAAAAGCATTTTTTTCTCAAACTGAAATTTTATTTACATTTATTTACAGCCAAAAAAAAAAAAAAATAATAAAATAAAATAATAATAATAAAAAACATAAAAGAATAAAACAGCAATAAATTAGGTAAATTGCAGAAATTAATTACAAAATGCAAGCACATGCATATTAATAAAAGCATTTGTTTCTCAAACTGAAACTTTATTTGCATTTCTTTACAGCCAAAAATAAATAAATAAGAGGATAAAAAATCAGTAATAAATGTATGTAATTTACTGATGCATGAAATTAATTGCAAAATGCAAGCACATGCATACTAATAAAATCATTTTTTTTCAAGTTGAAACTTTATTTACATTTATTTACATTTATTTATATATATATATATATATATATATATATATATATATATATATATATATGCATGGATAAAACATCAGCAGTAAATTAGATAAACAATGTAATGTACTGTTACATAAAATTAATTGCAAAATAAACTTGTCTCTGCTTTTCATTTATTTTATATTATTGTAAGATTTCTTGGATTTCTTGGATTGTATTTCTTGTGAATATTTGACAATTTTTATATTTATTTTTACTAATCTCAAGTCATTTTAAATCTAAATGTAAAAGCATTTCTCCAGTAAGACTATCTCAGATTAACGCATTTCTGTTCATATTACTTTTTATTTATTTATTTATTTTACAATATTTATTGTCCTTATAATGGAACTCTTTCAAGGAGCAAAAACAATATATAGAGGGTATTATAACAAAATATCAACAGCAAAACAGGCAAATAATGTGATTTATTTTTTTTTTTTTTAATTGTACGGACTTCAAAAACAATTTAAAATAAAAAAAATACAATAAAATATCACGTATTTCTTAATATTTTGTTTTTGTGAAATTTTCTATCGGAGAGAACGCATTAAATAAATCGATGTCTCTATTCATTGGTCACTTTCCCCAGACCTTTGGCGTCCAGCAGCCAATAAAATCACTGCAGCGCCGCTGAGCGCCTCGCGGGGGCGCCATAGCCCCTCCCTCGCTGCGGATCCGGTCAGTGTTTACGGAAGTGACGCCTGACGTGACGTGTCATTTTCCGCACAGGCATTATGGGATCCAGGAATGAAGAAAAAATCATGAAACTCAGGCGAGAAGCGCGCTTATAGATCATATTTGTCATAAAGATCCTCTCGACCGTAACGATCAGCATGATTATGATCGCGTGTGTGACACACAGCAGCGTTCGCGGCTGAAGACGGACACATTTATTGATGTGTGTGCAGCACCGACGGTTATTTATGTGTCTCGCGCTGGAGCCGAAACATACCGGTCGGTTTAATTGATTTATTAATCATTCGTTAGAGTTGACTTAGTGTTGAATGAGTGTGAAGATGTCGACCAGCAGTCCCGAAGCGGTGAAGAAACTCCTGGAGAACATGCAGGCGGATCTGCGCTCTCTGTCCATGGAGTGCAAGAAGAAATTTCCTCCAGTCAAAGAGGTACATACACATTTATATGTGTGGACACGTAATATATACACTCAGCACGTACATGTGTGTGTATATGCATACCTAATACGCTTATATCTAGATGTGTATACATGTATCTGTGTGTATATGCATATTTGATGTTTGCACGTCGTGGTAACTGTCATTGACAGTTAAGGGCTTGACTTGACACAATGTACAAATATACACATGAAAAATGGTTGAAATGCGAGTAATTTGTATATAGTATATGTAATATTTAATGATGTAATTACTGAATTAAATTGCTAATTAAATATGACATAAAATTACATTAAAATTATAAAATGTTTTAAACTAAAATTAGATGCGAGTTGCCAATATATATCCCACTGCTACACATGAAAGTAGTTTTTTGAAAAATAAATAATGTATATCTAATATATCTTAATATGTAATGGTATAATTAGGGAATTCAGTACAATGTTAATTAAATATTAAAATTATATATTTTTATCTAAATCTAAATTAGCTACAAATTGGCCAATATCTATTCCTCTGCTACAAATAAAAAAAAAAATATATATATATATATATAAAAAAAGTCACAGTATTGAGAAAGGCAGACATGCAAATAAATAATTCATATATATCTCAATATGCAATGGTATAGTTAGGGAATTCAACACAGTTAATTAAATATTAAATAAATTAAATTTAAAATTATATAAATTTTTATAAATAAAAATGGATACAAATTTGCCAGTATGTACTGCTACACATAAAAAATATATATATATATATATATATATATATATATATATTTATATTTATAAAAAGAAGATATATATATATATATATATATGTATGTGTGTGTGTGTGTGTGTGTGTGTGTGTGTATAATATATCCTAATATATAATGGCATAATTAGGGAATTATAATGGTATAATTAGGTAAATTAAATGTTTATTAAATATGATTAAATAAAATGTATTTAAATTAAAATTAGACATTTTCATTAAATTAAAATTAGATTGCTTTTAACTCTACATAAAAATAACTAGTTACAATAACACAAATTAAATAAATTAAATAAATCTAATATATAAATAAATAAACCTAATAAATACATACATATACACAAAAAATAAAATGTTTATTTAATAAAAATTAGATACAAATTTACCAATATATATTCCTCTGCTAAATATAAAAATATTATTAAGAAAGACAGATATATATATATATATATATATATATATATATATATATATGTCAGGTATCTGTAGATTGACACTTTAGTGCTTGCCTGGACTTTATGAACTTTATTTGCTCCCCGGGCGCTGTAATTTAGATATAATATAGCTTAATATACTTTGAATATTTTTTAATACAGCTTTATATATAATGTTATAATTAGGGTATTGGTTCAGTATTGGTTTCATTTTATTGTAATAATGTGTGTCTTAGACACTCCCTAAATCTGTGTGACGTGTCAGAAAGACACGTTATGTCATTGATTATGTCATTGTTATTGTCCATTCAGAGACTCATTGAGCATCTGAATGCAGACTTATGTCACTGATTTATCCAGGTGTGAGTGAATGAATCATGCGATGATTTGAGCTGTTTAAGTGGTTTTCTGAACGGCTCAAACACTCGACAGAGAGCTAATTTGACTTTTTTATTGCATAATATGATTGCGTTTATTACTGGTGTGTTATTTTTTTATGCAATGGTCTTAGTTTTATACACTACCAGTCAAGAGTTTTTGAACAGTAAGATTTTCAATGTTTTTTCAGGAGTCTCTTCTGCTCACCAAGCCTGTATTTATTTGATCCAAAGTACAGCAAAAGCAGAAATTTGCTGCATCATTACTCCAGTCACATGATCCTTCAGAAATATTGTGATTTGTGTGTTCAAGTAACATTTATTATTATTATTATTACTATTATTATTATTATTATTATTATTATTATTATTATCAATATTTAAAACAGTTGAGTTAATTTTTTTCAGGATTCTTTGATGAATAGAAAGATCCAAAGATCAGCATTTATCTAAAATAAAAAGCTTTTGTAACATAATGCTGCAAAAGATTTTTATTTCAGATAAATGCTGTTCTTCTAAACTTTCTATTCATCAAAGAAACCTGAAACTCAGTTGTTTTCATCATCATCATCATAATAATAATAATAATAAATGTTTTTTAAGCAGCAAATCAGAATATTAGAATGATTTCTGAAGGATCATGTGGAAGTAACGATGCTAAAAAATCAGCTTTGAATAACAGGAATAACACACAAAACTTTACTGGTTTGCTGTACTTTGGATTAAATAAATGCAGCCAAAAAAAAAAAAAAAAAAAAAAAAAAAAAAAATATATATATATATATATATATATTATTATTATTATTATATTATTATTATTATTATTATATTATTATATTATATTATATTATATTATATTATATTATATTATATTATATTATATTATATTTAGGGCTGTCAAATTATCAATCACGATTAATCGCATACAAAATAAAAATTGGAGTGCCTAATATGTGTGTGTGCTGTATGTAATTATTATGTATATATAAATACACACAAGTTAATGTATATATTTAAGAGAAAAATGTTATTTATTTGTGAAATATTTTGATTTATATATATATATATATATATATATATATATATATATATATATATATATATATATATATATTATATATTATATATTATATATATTATAAATTATATAAAATTATAATGAATACATATACTTGTAAATATTTCTTAAATGTATACATGAATGTGTTTGTATTTATATATACATAGTAATTACACAGTACACACACATATTTTAGGCAAACTCAAACTTTTATTTTGTACTCGATTAATCACGATTAATCGTTTGACAGACCTTATTATATTATGTTACATTACATTATATTATATTAATATTATGTTAATATTATATTATATTATATTATATTATATTATATTAAAAATTAAATTAAAAATGAAAATGTAATTTCCTATTTCTTTTTGGGGTGCAATATGACCTTGACTTGCATTTTGTAAGTTGTACACAGACACTATAAGAGCTAACTTTTTGAGTCTCTGTTTTATTATTTTATAGCAGATGACTTTTAAATGCATGAATTTCCATCCGTCCCTCCCTTAGGCGACTGTATTCATGATCCACATTTAATCTGATGACGTTTCGCTCTGTTATAAAGCACATCTCAGCATGTAACTAATGCTGTGCTGAGAATTATGCTGCGGACAGCAGTTTACGTGGCACGGCCCACTGCTCCACACTTTCCTCTTTGGGAGAAGGAAACCTCTAAGCAGGTGTGAAGGCACCAGACTGCTAGTTTAAAACGTATAAGACAACACCAAAACTGCTCGAGATGTCAAATCTGTCCCAGTCTGAAAGCTGTGTTAGACTGAAAGAAAGCGTCTGTCTAGTTAGCTTTCACTCAGCGCTTGACACGTCTGAGGGCGTATAGCGGAACATGGTTTTGTGGTTTCACTGCTCTGAGTTCTCCACGTGAATGTTTTTACGGCCTCTCGATTGGCAGCGCAGCATTAATTTGCTTACCAGAGAAAACTCCTCATTTTTGTGGACTGCATTCACTGGAAAGGAAATGCAGCTTCTGTCATCTGTATGTTAGACTATTGCTGAATAATGTTTGCTGAATAATGATGCAGAGATAAAGAGAAACTTCCTTCATTTTACATACCTTACTTTATTAAATGGCTGTTAGAAAACAGGAAATAAACTTAGTTACACTTAAAGTGTTTGTCATTAAAACAAGTCAATCAAATGTAGGAAACGTTTATATAAAATACACTTATATTTAAGATTTTTAACCATGATCTATCCATATTTTGTTTCTCAAGTAAATCTAACTTTTAATATATATATATATATATATATATATATATATATATATATTTTTTTTTTTTTATTAATTATTTTAATAATTAGATTTTTTTTACTAAATTTAATTGTACAATTTTTTTTATTGAATACAAATAAATTGTTTGCAAAATTTTTATTTTGTCAAATTTTATTAATTGTCACTGTTTAAGTAAGAATTACGCAATTTATAAATTAATTGCATCTAATGAATGCGGCTTATTGTTTTGTCTCAGATAAAAAGTTTTGTAGCCATGAACTGCTGTTTTAATGGATTTCATTTTTCATGAATTTCCAGTCAATTGTAATAAAAAAAAAAAAAAAAAGTCTTTGTTGCTTAATTAATCACAAAAAGCAAAAGAATTTGTTTGGTTTTTTTTAAAGTACACTTTAATGCACCTAAGATTTTTCTTTTAATAAAATTTTGAGTATTTCAATACAATTATGTTTAGTATCAATTTAATTTAAAAAAAAAAGTACTATCATTTTTTTACATTAATAGTTTTACATTAATATTATTATTATTATTATAATTATAATAATATTAATATTTATTGAAAATAATGTCAATTTAATTATATCAATATTTAATAGTTAAATTTAGGGCTGTCAAGCGATTAATCTCAATTAATCGCATACAAAATAAAAGTTGGAGTTTGGCTGATATAAGCGTGTGTACTGTGTGTAATTATTTTGTATATATAAACACACAAATTAATGTATATATTTAAGAGAAATATGTTATGTACATTTTTTATTTATATATAATATTAAAATTATAATAAATACAACTGTAACTATTTCTTAAATATATACATGAATGGTGAATGTGTTTGTATTTATATATACATAATAATTACACACAGTACACACACGGGTATTAGGCAAACTCTTATTTTGCGATTAATCGCGATTAATCATTTGACAGCCCTAATTAAATGAAATAATAATAATATAGATGACTTTCCAATAGAATTTTATATTATGAGTTGTAAAATGTTGACTTTAGACTTTTAACTTATAAAAAAGTACTATTATATTACCATGTTTTTGAACATGTACCATGTAAATACTACAGTATATTGTATGGTATATGAATGTGGTAATCATTCAGTCTCATGGTACACTACCAGTCAAAAGTTTTTGAACAATAATATTTTTTAATAATTTAAAAAAAGTCTCTTCTGCTCACCAAACCTGCATTTATTTGATCCAAAGTACAGCAAAAATGGTGAAATATTTTTGCTATTTAAAATAACTGCGTTCTATTTGAATATATTTTAAAATGTTATTTATTCCTGTGATTTCAATGATGAATTTTTAGCATCATTACTCCAGTCACATGATCCTTCAGAAAACATTCTAATATTCTGATTTGCTGCTCAAAAAACATTTAATATTATTATTATTATTATTATGTTGAAAACAACTGAGTAGAATTGTTTCAGGTTTTTTTCAGTGAAAAGAAAGTTACATTTTAAAATATATTCAAATGGAAAACAGCTATTTTAAATAGTAAAAACATTTCAAAATTTGACAGTTTTGCTCTAATTTGGATCAAATAAATGCAGGCTTGGTGAGCAGAAAATACTTTTTTTTTTAATTATTAAACTTATTATTACTCTTCAAAAACTTTTGACTGGCAGTGTACCATTGCAATGAATGGTTACCACATTAATATACTATACAATATACTGTAGTATTTACATGGTACATGTTCAAAAATATGGTAATACAGTGATACTTTTTTTATGAGTTACGATAGTAAAGCAAACAGTACAGCAAAAACAGTAAACATTTGAAATATTTTTACTATTTAAAATAATTGTTTTCCATTTGAATATATTTTAAAATGTAACGTTCTATTCCTTGAAGAAACCTGAAAAAATTCTACTCATCTGTTTTCAACATCAATTATAATGAAATGTGTTTTTTGAGCCGCAAATCAGAATATTAGAATGATTTCTCAAGGATCATGTGACTGGAGTAATGATGTTAAAAATTCAGCTTTGAAATCACAGGAATAAATTACATTTTAAAATATATTCAAATAAAAAACAGTTATTTTAAATAGTACATTTCAAAATTTTACTGTTTTTGCTGTACTTTGAATCAAATAAATGCAGGCTTGGTGAGCAGAAGAAACTTAAAAAACTTTTGACTGGTAGTGTATATATCTAAATACCATAGTTTAATACTGGCTGTCATTACTGTAGGTTCCCCACAGTGCTGTTGTTGCGTTTGCAGAAGTTTTTCAGTCTTACCGTTCCTGTGGTTCTGCTCTATAAGTTGGCAGGGCAGCTGGGTTTTTGAAGATTAATTCAAATCCATGTGAAGTTAACAAACCTGTGACCCTTTAATTTATAAGTCACTGTTACTAACTGTTGCTAAGCAACGACACGGGTCAAAAGGTTAAACGAGCTTCCTGTCGCTCAGATGAAACATTTGAAAATATGACAGTTTGTTAACAGCGAAAGGTCAAACCAAAAACAGGCTCTTGCCTTCGGGTTCGTCTTATTTTATTTTAAATACCATGAGAATCAGTTTCCGTCAGGAATCGGTTTGATGCTTAAGAGGTGAAAAACAGATGTTGCTGTTTTTGTCTTGCCACATTGTGTCTTCTAATTTGATTATAGGCTAATTAACAGCATCTTTCACAAACATCTCATGTACAATTTGGAGAAAGAATGAGCAGTGTTTTGGAAAATGATTTGTGTCCAGAATTTTGTTATTTAATATTTTAATATTCAATATTCAGCAACTTAGTGGGGATGTTGTTGCTAATTTCACATGCGAAATAGGTGAGCCAATCACAACAAAGGTCATATGAATATGCAAAATACATGTAGAATAATCTATAACAGTGTTACTTTAGTATCTTTGATGTGCTGTTACTGTTTCTGTTAATATTTTAGATTATTTATTCAGATATTTTATATTGGCTGTTTTCATTTGAAGTTTTAGTAATTTTGTTATGTTTTTGTAATTATTTTTTATGTTGTTTTTAGATTTTGTTGTAGTTATTTTAGTACTTTGGTTACCAATAATGAGAAATGTTACTTTGGCAACTCTCTAAAATAAAATAAGTTTTTTTATATATATTTTCATTTATTTCAGTTATTTTTTGTATTTAGTTGTAGTTTTAGTACTTTAACAAAAATGAGACATGTTTCTTTGGCCACTAGCTAAAATAAAATAAGTTTACGTTTTATGTATTTTAGTTTATTTGTTATTGTTTGTTTTATTTCATGTAATAAAAGTGATGTTTTATGGTTTTATTTGTAGTTTTAGTTTTAGTTAGCAATAATAACCCTCATCTAAACAACTAGTTTAGTTCTAAGGGTCAGAAAGAAAAAAATGGCAAGTGAAAAATGAAAATATGACTATTTTTGTTGCCAGAAACTATGACAAATCTTAATAAATATGGCATAAAATATTGATTATGGCATCTTTGAGGTTTTCAACAAATGCTTTTTTTTTTTTTTTTTTTTTGCATTTGAATAAAATAGTTCTTGCAGTTGATAGTGGATAAACTGAAAAACAACAGCCTGAAATTAAAGTTTATTTAAGTTACATTTTTTTATTTTAGTTTAAGTTTATTATTATATAATTATTTTAGTACCTTAACTTAATGAAAACAACAATAAAATCCTAAAGGTCAGAGAGAAGAAAAAAAGGAAAAAATTAAAAATGGCTATTTTTGTTGCAAGGAACTTTGACAAATGTTAATGGCAAAAATTCAGGAAAAAAATGAAGAAATACTGCATATAAAAATAAATATTGAATCATTATTGGAGTTGATGTCAGATAAACTGGAAAACAACTAAAGGTAAAAGAGGGGAAATTTGTTGCAAGAAACTTTGACAAATGTTAGTGAACATCAGGAAAAAAAATAAAATAAATAAATACTAGAAAAATATAGAATATAGTATCTTTGAGGTTCATTTTCATTTTTTTTCTTTGCTTTTAGATAAAATCATTCCTGTAGTTGATGGTGGATAAACTGGAAAACAACAGTCTGAAATTGAAGTTTATTTAATTTTAGTTATTTTAGTACTTCAACTTAAACTAAATGAAAATTAAACATTTTATTAAGCATCTAGCTAAAATAAAACAAGTTTAAGTTTTTTATGTTTTGTTTTATTTCAGCTAATGTTTGCTTTATTTCAAGTAGTGACATTTTTTTAGGGGTTTTATTTGTAGTTTTAATTATAGTTAACAATAATAGCCCTGATGTAAACAGTTTAATTCTGAGAGTCAAAATGAAGAAAAAAATATCAAGGACAAATTAAAATATGACTAATTTTGTTGCAAGAAACTTTGACAAATGTTAGTGGACTTCAGGAAAAAGTGTATAAATACTGCAAAAAATATATAATATGGCATCTTTGAGGTTAATTTTCAACAAATTCTGATTCTTTTTGTGTTTGTATGAAATCATTCCTGTAGTTGATGGTGGATAAACTGGAAAACAACAGTCTGAAATTGAAGTTTATTTAGTTAAACTAAATGAAAATGTTATTTAGCAACTAACTTGCATTTTTAGTTCATGTTTGTTTTATTTCAAGTAGTGAAAATTTACTTTTTTTTTTTTTTTTTAGGGTTTTATTTGTAGTTTTAGTTGTAGTTAATAATAACCCTAAATATGATGATTTTTGTTGCAAGGAACTTTGGCAAATGTTAGTGGACTTAGTTAGAAGTTTATTTAGCATTAACTATTACTTCAACTAAAACTAAATGAAAATGAGAAATGTAGCTTTGGCAGTAAATTGGACTTTAGGGAAAAATAAATAAATAAATACTACAAAAATATAGAATGTAGCATCTTTGAGGTACATTTTTAATATTTTTATTTATTTTTTTTATTTTTTGGCTTTTAGATAAAATCATTCCTAGTTCATAGCAGATAAAATACAGATAAAAACAACAGTCTTAAACTGAAGTTTATTTAGTTTTAGTAATTTTAGTACTTCAACGAAAACGAAAAATGTTATTGAGCAACTAGCTTAAAACAAGTTTAAGATTTAAATTTTTTGTTTTATTTCAGGTAATGAATTTTAGGGTAATTTTTAAATTTAGGGTTTTATTTGTAGTTTTAGTTTTAATTAACAATAATAACCCTGATCTAAACAGCTAGTTTAATTCTAAGAGTTAAAAAGAAGAAAAAAAATATCAAGGAAAAAGTTAAATATGACTAAATTAAGTTGCAAGAAACTTTGACAAATGTTAGTGCACTTCAGGAAAAAAAATAATAAATAATTCAAAATAATAACCCTGATCTAAAAAGCTAGTTAAATGTTAGTGGACTTAGAAGTTTATTTTAGCATTAATTATTACTTCAACTTAAACTGAAGGAAAATTAAAAATGTTGCTTTGGCAGCTCACTGAAAAAAAAAAAAAAAAAAGTTTGTATATTTTTATTTTATTTTTTTGTGGTTTTATTTGGTTTTTATTATATATATGTTTTTATAGTTTTAATTTTAGTTAACAATTATAACCTGGATCTAAACAGTTTCATTCTAAAGGCAAAAGAGGGGAAATTTAGGAAATAAATAAATAAATAAATACTACAAAAATATAGAGTATAGCATCTTTGAGGTACATTTTGCAATATTTTATTTTATTTTTTATTTTTTAGTAAAAAAAACAACCTGGATCTAAACAGCTAGTTTAATTCTAAAGATAAAAGAGGATACATTTTTGTTGCAAGAATCTTACAAAAATATGGAATATGGCATCTTTGATGTTCTTTTTCAACATTTTTGTTTGTGTGTGTTTAGATATAATCATTCCTACGGCAGATAAACTGGAAAACAGCAGTGTGAAATCGAAGCGTTGAGATGCGAGATCTGTTGCGAGACATCAGACGTAGCTTTTCTCTTGCAGAACGCATCACCCTGAGCCAAGAAAGCATCATACACTTCACCTCCTCAGACGAGGACACAGATCTGTCAAAAGCGTGCCCTCCAGAGAGGACAGACAGCTGTGTGTGTGTTTTATTCTAGCGTCTCGCTGTCTTTAACAGCCCGTGGATCTCGGCGGAGTGCGTGAGGAGTCGAGAGAGACAGATGATCAGATGTGACAAGGAGAACTGGAGAGAGGCCGTGATGGAATCAGCCAGCCGAACAGATAGCGCAGTGTGTTTGTGTGTGTTTTCTGAAGGGTTTCCCTGCTGTTATGGGAGAAAAGAGTCATTGTGGCCTGCGAGTCTCAGTGGGCAGCACGGCTCGGCACTGACACGTTCGCTCTGAAACGCTTCACATTTACACACAAGGATTCTGGATACTCTAAGATTTGGAAAAACTGTTTAGTTAGGGCAACAAAGTTATGGCGAGAATTAAAAAACAGGAAGTGTCTAATAACTGTTGCACACATTGTCTGATTTTGATCAAACATCAGCAGTTTGTTCACTGTATGTATCCGATCGCATAGATGTGACGATTAGGAGTCAAAGTTATAGCGCCACCAACTGGCAGCAAGAAATGTGTCATTTTCAAAATTCTTTAATTTCAGCATCTTAATTTCATCAGAATAATGTCAAAACACGGCTGATGAGAATCTCATAAATGAGCCCCACTTTTCGTCAAAAGTGGGGGGTTAGTTGTAGCTACAGACACCAAACTCGGTACATATATTGTTCTCATCAAGCCGGACAACTTTCTAATTTACGCTCATTAGCTGCGACCATCAGGAAGTCTGCTATTTTGAATGTGGATGTTTGGAAAAATAAAACTGAATTAATGAATATTACGACTACAAAAAACATCCAATTTAAACCAAACTTTGTCAACATGATGCCAACGTACTGAAGATTCTAACTTGCAAGTGGATTTTGGATATTTTGAATGGTGTTTATATGCCGATTTATTAAAGGGGTCATCGGATGCTAAGTTCACTTTTACATGTTGTTTGAACATTAATGTATACATAAACACCCACAGAGGCCGCTCCCACGGTAGCTGATTGACATGAGCGTCTTACCTCAGATCAGCTGTAACAGTCCGCCCTCTTTGTTTCGATGCCGGAGCAGGGATGTAAGTTAGACAAGAATATCTCCGATTGAGCGATTGAGGTGTTGAGTTGCTGGATGTAATAATGAACATAGTGGTCGTCATTTACTCCCGACATCTGAGCCGCTGAAGATGCAGTGGATTACGTTTGTTTGTGAAGGGAATGCGCCTCCCGATCTACATATATCCGTCTATGTTCGCACGAATCATTCATGATCCAGCTTCACTTACAGCAGAAGTGAGCATAAGGTTTTTTTTTATGAATCTTTGCGATCGCCTTTCCTAATAATGTGCTAGTTAGCAAATTTAGCGGCTAAATGCGGCTAAAGTAAACAGGCTCGTCACTCCACAGGGAGAAGAGAGGGGCGGGGTGAGCATTTGCATTTAAAGCAGCCTCGACCAAAATGAGAGCTGATTTTGACAAGGTAAAAAGGGTGTTGTTTTACACAACCATTGAGAATTTTTAACCAAAGTACATTATAGACTTTTCATTAAGACCCTGAAAATCATATCAACTTGTGGAAAATGGGCATCCGATGACCCCCTTACGCAAGTAAGTAACAGTAAAAAAGATAATGGTAATTTTCTTATATCTTTAAAATGCATGATCCTAACTCTTCAAAACTTTTTACATATGAAGAGCAAGTTATTCTTAGGAAACATGGTTAGTTTCAAAACTTTATCTTGCTCAGAAGCCCGAAAATCATTAAAACTATCATACGTCATAACCTGGCAGATGAAGACTGTAATACCAGGGATGACCACCAGACCATGGGATAAGGAATCTTTTTAACTCTAATCCTGTGTGGTGGTGGTGGTGGTGGGTGTGTGTGTTTCACACATTTGATTATATTTCATTGCTGTAACCGTCAAATCTAAACTGCCAGAGGGTTACTGTAAATGCATTTGCCCGCTGGGCACCGTTTTCCTGATTCTACCGGCGTGTTGGTTGCACTGACGGCTCGGGCCCGTCATCACTGCTTGCAGCTGTATTTGGAGTTGTGTTCTTTCTTTGTTCATCTGAGGTTAAAGTCCACAACCTAAAGTGTTTGCTTTTGGTTTGAAGCCAACATGAAACTGCATTCACAGCACGTTTTACTACTGTAAGGTGACATTTACAAATGAAGCTAAATATTTAATGTAGGGACAATGTTTTAATGTAGGGAGGGACTTAATTTTATTCAACTGGATTTAAATAAATCATGAAAAGTTTAAAAGTTACTTTTTTATTAATACTAAAAAATAATAAAAAAAAATTAGGGATATGTTATGTTATAATAAAAAAATATTTTCTGTTATTTTAATGTTATTGATATTCTATTATTGTTTGATAGTACCATTGATGCATAATAGTTTTTGAATCATATTTTGAATCATATTTTATTTTTATATTTTCTGTTTTAATTTTAATTTTAAAGTTTTAGTAATTTTTGTTGTGTTTTTGTCATTTTAGTGCCTCTTCTTATATGACTATATAGTTTTTTCTGTAAAGTTTGTTTTGGTTTTAGTTGGTAGTATATTGGCACCATAACTGTTATCTGCCAGTATAAATGTTTTAATAATATTTAAAAAATATTTATCATTTATTATACAAACAGTTTGTTTTTGCTATTTTAATATCACTGATATACTATTATAGTTTTTGTTAATATTTGAATTAAATTTTATTTTTATATTTTCTGTTTTCATTTTAATTTTAAAATGTTAGTCAGTTTTTGTCATTTTTATTACTTTTTACATGACTATGTAGTTTTTTTTTTAATTAAGTTTTCTAATAAATAGTTTTTAAATAGTTTTTTATTAAGTTTTGTTATTATGTTATTTAATTGATAGTATATTAGCACCACAATGGTTATCAGCTAATATCAGTGTTTTAATTATATTTAAAAATATTTATAATATTTTATATGTTTAAAAAAAACTTTTTGTTATTTTAATATCATTGATATACTAGTATGGTTTTGTTAATATTTTGTTAATATTTTTGTTATATTTACGGGTTTTTTTTTTTGTTTGTTTGTTTGTCTGTATAGTTTTTGAGTTTTATTATTAGTTTATATAATTGCTTGTTTATCAGCACCATAATGGTTATCAGCCAATATCAATGTTTTAATAATATTTTAAAAATATTTGTAATTTTAAAATGCCAAAAATTTATTTTTGTTATTTATCATTATCATTGATATACTAATATAGTGTTGTTAATATTTTAAATTAGGTTAAAAATTTGTTATGTGTATTTTATAGTTTTAATTTTAAAGTTTAAGTAATTTTGTTGTGTTTTTGTTATATTTGTTTTTGTTTTTTTTAAATTTGTCCATTATCGTTTTTATTATGTTTTGTAATTAGTTCATTTAATTGGTAGTATATTAGCACCATAATGGTTATCAGCTAATATCAGGGTTTTAATTATATTAAATGTTTATACTATTTTTGTTATTTTAATATCATTGATATACTAGTATGGTTTTGTTAACATTTTAAATTAGGTGTCATTTTTTACATTTATTTTTAGGTTTTATAGTATTAATTTTATTTATTTTATTTTTTTTATTTGTCTATATAGTTTTTATTAAGTTTTTTTTTTTTGCTTATTTAATTGCTAGTATATCAGCACCATAATGGTTATCAGCCAATATCAGTGTTTTTATAATATTTTTTTTTTTCTAATTTTATATGTTAAAAAAATATTTTTGTTATTTTAATATCATTGATATATTAGCATAATTTAACACTTTTGAATGAGGTGAAATTTGTATAATTGTTTTATTTATTTATTTTTAGATTTAATAGTTTTAATTTTAGTGTGGTTGTGTTTTTGTTATATTTATGTTTTTTGTTTTTTTTTGACTATATAGTTTTTGAGTTTTATTATTAGTTTATTTAATTGCTTGTATAGCAGCACCATAATGGTTATGAGCCAATATCAGTGTTTTAATCACATTTTAAAAATATGTATAATGTTTAATATAGTAAAAAATATTTTTATTAAAAGCTGTTTCCAAGCCTGTTTATGAAAACTGACTTTGTGTAACTTTGTATTTACGAGTCGCACCTTTGTGTTTTTGTTTTACACAGTTTTGACTTCCTTCTGTTTTTAGTTGTATGTATTTATAGCATCAACCATTTACTGGTTATTAGTCATAACACACTTGAATGTCTATTTCTAAGTCAGTTTTGTTTCCATTTCTTCCCACAAAGAATCTAACGTGAGTTTGTTGTCTGTCTTTAGGCCGCAGAGTCTGGCATCGTCAAGATCAAAACCATCGCTGCAAGAAACACAGACATCCTGGCAGGTAAGAGCGTGTGATGCTGAGGTAACGGTGTGATGTGACCAATGTGGCGTTAAATAAACGCTATCGTGTTGATTTCCCATCAGCGCTGAAGGAGAATAGTTCGGAGGTGGTCCAGCCGTTCCTCATGGGCTGCGGAACCAAAGAACCCAAAATCACCCAGCTGTGTCTCGCAGCCATTCAGAGACTCATGTCACATGAAGTCGTGTCTGAGGTGAGCGATTCAACCAGGAAGCTCAGCTGTGTATCCAGTCAAAGCATTAGCACATAAATGGAGCGTTGTGTGTATCAAAGGCCCAGCTGATACCAGCACTGTACTTATTTGTGAGGGTTATGAACGCATAGTAAAGAATTGAGAGTCTCAGCGGTGAGAGTGACGGATCAATGGCTCGTTTAGATGAGTTAATGAGTGTGTTTGCAGGCGGCGGCCGGGAACATCATTAACATGCTGTGGCAGCTGATGGAGAACGGACTGGAGGAGCTCAAACTACTGCAGACCGTCCTGGTGCTGCTCACCACCAACACCATCGTACACGACGAAGTGCTGTCCAAGGTACAAACGGCTGGTTGTAAAGGGCTCGTTTAGTAAAAAAAACAAGATTTGTTTTGCTTTTTCGAAATGAGATTGAAGAAAGTCAGTGGTGAATCTCATTAAAGCATGTCAGGGTAATGCTGTGCACAAAACATTTATTTATTTATTATGTTTAAATTATATTTAAAATATTTAGAATGTAATATTTATTATAATGAAATATTTTCTAGTTTAATAAGTTTTTTATGGATGTGTCTGAGCCTGTTTTCAGGTAAAAAAAAAAAAAAAAAACAAATTCAAAAATAAAAAAAAAATCTGTAATTGTCTTTTTATTTTAGAATTCTTTAATAATTTGTAACTTTATAATAAATTATCAGCCACTATCAGTGTTTTAATAATATTTAAAACATATTTATATTATTTTCTATGTTAAATTTAGTTTGTTATTTTAATATTGTTAATATACTGCTATAATTTAATATTTTGAATTAGGTGTAATTTTTTTTTTTTTTTTTTTAAATATGTCTATATAGTTTTATATTGAGTTTTATTAATAATTGATGTAGTTGCTAGTATATCAGCACCATAATGGTTATCAGCCAATGTCAGTTTTTTTAATTATATTTTAAAAATATTTATAATATTGTTTTATGGTAAATTATATTTTTAAATGTATGTCAATTATATAGATTTTTTTTATTTCTTTTTTATATTTTATAGTTTTAATTTTAAAGTTTTAGTCATTTTAGTCATTAACACTTTTTTTAATTAACAAATTTTATTTATTAATTAATTAATTGTATTTTTTGCCTTTATTATTTTTTGCCCCAATTTTTTGGGGTTATTTTCATATCATTGATATGAAACCAGTATATATATATACTTTTGGTTTTAGTTTACTGGGTTGCCACTATATAAGCAACCAGCTGATATAGCAGCAATCAATATCAGAGGTTTGATTTTAATTAAAAACTAAATATTAATAGTTAATATTTCATATAATAAAAATTTTATTTTAATGGAAGGCGTTTCTGTGCCTTTTTTCAAATAAAACAAAATGTATAATTATGTTTTATCTTTAAACGTAAACTTTCTAAACAATTAACTTATTTTTACTCTGAAATTATTAATTTATTGAAAAAGTAAAATCACTCTATTTAATGTTCCTTTTAAAAATGCATTTTTTTTTTAAATATTATTGAGGCATATTGTTGAATATAAAGTATTTATTTACGTTTTTTTTTACTGGATTTATTTATTTTTCTTTAGAAAAGCAACAAAATATAACATTGGCTATTTATTGGTTATTTTTTTTATAATGGAAAATGTAAAAATGTGATTTCCAGGTTTGGAAACCTTTTAAACCTATTTAAAATAATAATTAAATAATAAAATAATCTATTAACCTTTAAAATGATTTTAAAAATCCTTATCCATTAATCACAAATGATGTGAGAGCTCATGGGAAAATATAGAAATTCAAATGCTGTGGAAATCCTGATTTACATATTGAAATTTCAGATGTGCAGTAGCAGAAATAGCCTTTTTAATTCTAGGAAAATCATGTGCAAACATGTACCTTTTATAATTTTACCCAGTTAAAATTTGTTCTTTAAGGACAGAAGTATGTTTTATTTAAGTATTGTAAGCGAAACCATCCTCAGTCTTCACCCTGTTGCTTTTGTGCTTCCTCTCAGGCCATCGTTCTGTGTTTCCGGCTGCACTTCACAAAAGACAACATCACCAACAACACAGCGGCCGCCACCGTCAGACAGGTCGTGACCGTGGTGTTTGAGAGGATGGTGGCGGAGGACGAGAAATTCAAAGGTGAGTGTTTGTACTGCATTTCCTCTTGTACCCAGACCCCTGTGGTCTGCTTCGTTATTTATTTTATATCCGCTCGCCGCAGGTCTGACGGAAGAGCCTCCTGCTGTACAGGGCAACAGTAACCGGCGCTCCGTCAGCACCCTGAGACCCAGCGCTAAAGACGCCTACATGCTGTTCCAGGTGCGCCTTCTTTCATTTTACAGTCCATCCATTGGCTAAATTAGCAAACTGTAATAATGCAACAATGATATTGGGTCCAAAACCCAAATGCAAACAATAATCATCAATCAAAATAGTATTAATCACTGGCACAAGTAGCTTATTGCTTTGAAAAAACGATGACCACAGCTGAATGATTAAACAAAAATCAACATGTTGAATAGATGATTACATTTACTTACAAAAATGTTAAAAAGCTGTATGATTAAAAAGTCTATTTTGAATAAATAATTACATTTCTTGGTAAAAAATAACCATAAAAACAAAGATTAACAAGTTTAACATTATAACTTTAACATGAAATATTGTAATTAAATATATTAATATAAATTAAATAATATCAAATTAATAATGTTAATTAAAAAAAAAAATGAATCAAACAAACTGCTTTTACAACAGCTGTATGATTAAAAAAAATAGTCAATGTTCAATAAATAATTACATTTATTAGTAATAATGACCATAATTTTTTTTATTCACATATAGTTAATAAGTTTGACTGTAGATTGTTGGTAACTTCAACGTGAAATATTTTAATTAATATGTTCATATAATTTAAATATGAAAATATGAAATAAATCATATTAATTAATCTTTAAATTATTTATATAAAATTAAATAAAAATATAATAATTGCATTGTAACCATAATAAAAAGTTCTTTCTCAAGTAATGTAGTTGATACGTTTGACTGTAGGTTGTTGACTTTTAATATAATTATATATTATAATTAATATTCATTCATTAATATAAAATAAATAATGTATAATGTGAATATTAATAATTAATAAAAAATAATGAATATAAAATTAATATAGTGTATTACTTTAATAAAGTGGTGACAACAGCTGTGTGATTAAAAAGATCAATGTTTAATAAATAATTAATAATAAGAACAACCATAATAAATGTAGGTTTGTGGCAACTTTAACATGAAATATTGTAATTGAATATATTAATATAAATTAAATAATATCAGTTTAATAATGTTAATTAATTAAAAATCATAGAAAATTATGGTGATACAGCTGTATGATTAAAAAAGGTCAATAAATAATTACATTTATTAGTAATAATAACCATAAAAAATTCACAAGTAATATAGTTTATAAGTTTGAATGTAGGTTGTTGTAAATTCAACATGAAATGTCAAAATTAATATGTTAATATAAGTAAAATAATATGAATATGAAATAATATTAATTAATTTTTAAATTATCTATATAAAATTAAATAAAAATAATATTTACCTAGTAACCATAATAAAAAGTTCTTTCTGAGGAAATATAGTTGGCAAGTTAAACTATAGGTTAAATAATAATAAATAATTAAATGTATTAGTAATAATATCCATTAAATAATTTAACAAGTAATATAGAACAAAAGTTTGACTGTAGATTATTGGTAACTTCAACATAAAATATTTTAATTAATATGTTAATAAAATGTAAATAATAAATATGAAATAAATAATATTTATTAATCTTGAAATTATGTAAATGTAAATATAGTTGATAAGTTTAACTGTAGGTTGTTGGCCACTTTAATATATTATAATTATTGATGTTATTATAATAACATATTATATGAATATTAATAATTAATAAAAATAATGAATATAAAATTAATATAGCATATTAATTTAATATTAATTATAATTCTTTTGTTGTGTGTTGTTGGCAACTTTAATATAATGATGCATTATAATTAGTATATTAATATAAATAAATTATTCACATTTTACTGAACTGCACTGTTTTTAATGTAAATGGAAAACATTTTTATTGAGAGATATGTTAAAATTATATATGATGTGTTTAAAAATGTTTTTGTTCATTTCATGACTTATTCACTTTGTTCTTGCCATAAAGAGCCTTTATGCAATGACTATATATTGACTAGTTGTTTTTTTTTAGCTTTCTGTACATATAAATGTATCTATTCTGCAGGATTTGTGTCAGCTAGTGAATGCTGACGCCCCCTACTGGTTAGTGGGAATGACCGAGATGACCCGGACGTTCGGCCTGGAGCTGCTGGAATCAGTTTTAAATGACTTTCCTCAAGTTTTCCTGCAGGTAAAGCCCACACATCCTGATTAAAGCAAACATTTCTGAAGGAAAGATGGCAAATAAACAAGTGAAAATGACTCATTCCCAGCTGTTGACCTTTTGATCGCTCTCTAACCTCCTTGTGTTTTCGCCATGTCTCTGTGTAGCATCAGGAGTTCAGTTTCCTGTTGAAGGAGCGTGTGTGTCCGCTGGTCATCAAGCTGTTCTCTCCCAACATCAAGTTCCGTCAGGGCAGCAGTACCAGCGCATCATCTCCGGCGCCCGTGGAGAAACCGTACTTCCCCATCTGCATGAGACTGCTGCGGGTCGTCTCGGTCCTCATCAAACACTTCTACAGCCTCCTGGTGAGATGCACATCGATGTTCCCCTGAAATGCCTTATATATTATTTGAAGTCCACTTAGCAGCAAAACTGTCACTATTTTATTTTTAATGACCATTTTCCACCTGCTCTTTGAGACTTTTTATTGAGGGCTTTGTTCATATGTCATTCACCTGGTTTTATTATAGCAGTTTATCTTTTTGCGTCCATAGATTTAAATTACAGTAGATATCATAGGCAGTTTATTAAAATGAGTTTTTTCTTCACTTCAGCAGCACTTACATTCACCAAAATGTACAGTTTTATTCATATTTGTATTCTGAAGCTATTTACTGAAGGGTTTGTTCATATATCATTCACACTGATTTTATCATTGCACTTTATCTATTTGTGTATATAGAATTAAATTACAATACATATCATAGGCAGTTTTATTAAAATTAGTTTTTTCTTCATTTCAGCAGCACATACATTCACCAAAATTTACAGTTTTATTCATATTTGTATTCTGAAGGTATTTACTGAAGGGTTTGTTCATATATCATTCACACTGATTTTATCATTGCGCTTTATCTGTTTGCATCTATAGATATAAATTACAATACATATCATAGGCAGTTTTCTCAAAATTAGTTTGTTTCTCCACTTCAGCAGCACTTACATACACCAAAATTTACAGTTTTATTCCTATCTATATTCTAAAGATTTTTATAGAAGGGTTTGTTCATATATCATTTGCTTGGTTTATTATTACACTTCATCTAATTGCATCTATAGATTTCCATTGCAATACATATCTTTAAAGGCCGTGAGTTTTTTCTCCACTTCTGCAGCACTTACATACGCCAACATTTGCAGTTTTATTCCTTTCTATAGTCTAAAGATTTTTATAGTAGGGATTGTTCATATATCATTCGCTTGATTTATTATCACACTTTATCTATTTGCATCTTTTGATTTCCATTACAGTACATATCTTTACATTATTTTAAGGCGAGAGACTACAGGCAAAGGATTTTTTTTTTTTTTTTTAACGCATTGGTCAATTTTATATTCACACTGTATCATTCACATATATAGTTCACATTATATTCACATATATCATTTACACTGATTTTATTATTGCACTTTATCTATTTGTGTCTATAGTTTTAAATTACAGTACATATCATAGGCAGTTTTCTTAAAATCAGTTTCTTTCTCCACTTCAGCAGCACTTACATACACCAAAATGTACATTCTTATTCCGACCTGTATTCTGAAGGTATTTACTGAAGGGTTTGTCCATATATCATTCACACTGATTTTATCATTGCACTTTATCTATTTGCATCTATAGATTTAAATTACAATACATATCATAGGCCGTTTTCTAAAAATGAGTTTGTTTCTCCACTTCTCATCTATATTCTAAAGATTTTTATAGAAGGGTTTGTTCATATATCATTCGCTTGGTTTATTATCACACTTTCTCTGTTTGCATCTGTAGACTTTTACAATAGATATCTTTAAATGCTGTGAGTTTTTTTCTCCAATTCAGCAGCACTTACATACACCAAACTTAACAAATTTATTCCTATCTATATTCTAAAGGTTTTTACTTACTTATGGTTATGTCATTCACCTGATTTTATTATTGCACTTTATCTAATTTCATCTGCAGAGTTCAAAAACAATATATATTTTTTAGATATTTGCATCTATAAACTTCCATTACAATACGTATCTTTAAAGGCTGTGAATTTTTTTTTTCTCCTCTTCGGCAGCACTTACATACTCCAAAATTTACAGTTTTATTCCCATCTATATTCTGAAGATTTTTGTAGAGGGGTTTGTTCATATATCATTCGCTTGGTTTTATATCACACTTTCACTGTTTGCATCTGTAGACTTCTGTTGCAGTAAATATCTTTAAAGGCTGTGAGTATTTTCTACACTTCAACAGCACTTACATACACCAAACTTATCAGATTTATTCCTCGCTATATTCTGAGGATTTTTTACAGGGGCTGTTGACAGTGATTTTTGATTTAATGTAATAAAAAAAAAGAGAATCCCAAAATTCCTTCTGTAACAACCTTTAATTCTAATGTCAGCAAAATTGTTTGAACTTGACTTCCTCCAAATTTCAGATTTATCTTCTGAAACTATATGCAAATTATATGCATATTTAATTAGATAATGTCCAGAAAACTTGCAATACAAAAAGAAATCTTTGCAATTCCCAATGCAGTCAATCAACTGGGGAAGTATGGTGATATCTATTAGATAAAAGCTTTACCCTATTCACCTGGAGTATCTTGCCCAAATTTGCTTTTTAAATATGTAAATGTCCTCTGTTATGATTTCCTACCCTGCATAATGTTCATCAGGACGAGTTGCTGAATATTAAAAAGGTGTAGATATGTAAATGCAGGCAGCCATATGTTAATAAGCTCATAACAGTGAATATTTTTGAACGTTTCATTTTCAAAAGAGCGAGAAAATGCATATTTAATATGTTTAGACATACACATTTAATATCTATAGTTTAATGCCTCTTATTGCATTAATTTGAATATATTGGTGTGTTGGATTTGTTTGTGATGCACTTCTGTGCTGGTAAACATTTTCAGATTTCCAGCATTGCAGTTGCATAAGTTTTTTGGATGCATCAGTGTGTTGAGACAGTGATGATTTCTACATCTACAGCTCTCAGTGTGTGTGTGTTACAGGTAACGGAGTGTGAGATCTTCCTGTCTCTGCTGGTGAAGTTTCTGGATGGAGAGAAGCCGCAGTGGTTGAGAGCCGTGGCAGTGGAGTCTGTGCACAGACTGTGTGTTCAGCCACATTTACTCCGGTGAGCACATGTGCACACAATCACACACACATGTTTGTTTTCTGACATGGTGGAACTTTCCTTTGATTACTATTATTTTTATGCAGATCTAATGATGTTTTATATCTCCTAACCCTAAACCCAAGCAATGTTATTGTTAGCTTAGATAAACTAAAAATTAAAAATCAGTTTTGTTAATTGAAATAAAGCTGAAAAGAATTTAAATAAAATATCAATATTATATGAAAAAAAAAGTAAAACACTTTAAAATTTAGAAATGTTACCTTGGCATGCGAAGTTGATGTACTAAAATAGCTAAAAGTAAGACTTTTGTTATTTTAACTTCTATTGTTTTTTACTTGTATAATTTTTATGCAGAGCTAATATTTTTTTCTGTCCCCTAACCGTAAACCCAGTCAGTTTTATTGTTAGCTAATTAAAATGATTAACTATTAAAATAATTTTTAAATTTAATTGAATTAAATATTAAATAAAATATTAATAAAACATGAAAAACCTAAATGTAAAAAATTTTAAATGTTGCCTGAACTAAAATGTAATAAAAATATTCCAGTACTAAAATGACAAAAAAAAAAACTTAGATTAATTCAAACCAAATAGAATATAAACAAAATTACATTTAATAAAAAGATGACAAAAGTTACTAAAAAGCAAAATTGCTAAAACTTAGCTAGAATTAACTAGAAGAACTAAAATCACTATCTATTCGTCTAAATTAAAAAAAAAAAAAATGTTGGATATTATGCCATACAATATATAAACAGTAATAAACAATCAGTTCTACAAATTAATGTGATACAGTCTAATCTAATATAACAATATCATATCAAATATGATCAGTAACATGCAGTAAATTAATATAATAAATATAATATAAACGATAATGTACAGTAAATTCTACAAATTAATTTAACACAATCTAATCAAGTCTAATATAATATAAAACTGTAATATACAATAACATTTACAAATGAATATAGTATATATTCTATGAATATAGAATATAGTATGCTAATTTTTTGTCACACCACAGAATCATTTAAACTAGTAAAAAAAAGTTAAATAAAATTAAATATAAAAATAAAACAAAATCTAAAAAGAATTACATGAAAACCTAAATTTAAAAAAATTAAAAATGTTGCCTGAAATAAAATGAAATAAAACATTTAAGTACTAAAATGACTAAAACTAAAACTTAAGTCAAACCGAATAGAATATAAACAAAATTACAGTTAATAAAAATGTGACAAAAGTTACTAAAAAACAAAATTACTAAAACTTAGCTAGTGAAAATGATATTCATAACATCTAAAAACACACTATTCTATTCATATAAATGTATTTTATTGGCTTAATAACATAAAGAAGTTGTATATTATTACGCCATATAATATATAAACATTAATATACAATAATTGCAAAAAAATGATCTAATACAATCTAATCTAATATAACAATATCATATAAAATATCATCAGTAACATGCAGTAAAATAATGTACAATGAAACCTAAAAATTAAGCACAATCTAATCATATATTATATAATATAAAAACTGTAATATACAATAACATTTACAAATAAATGTACTGTAATAAACGGTCTGTGTAACGCTTCACAATTCAGTTTTCAGACCATAAACATTCCAGAAACCATACATTCATTTTTTCATTTTTTTTTAGTTACTTCATAAATGAATAATTCCCATTTTCTCTCCTTTTTTTAAATTTTACTTTTGCTAAATTGTAACTTCAGAAATGATTGTTTGAATAAATAAAATCTAAACGATTTTCTGTTTTTTCTTTTTTTTGTTCTGTTTTTTTTTTTTTTATCCTACAATTTGCACTGTGGGTTGTACCATTAGCCTGTAGAAAAGTAGAGAAAATGGCAATTATTCATTTATGAAGTTACTGGGAAAAAAAAAATAATGTTTGGTTTCATTTTTTGTTGGACCTTAAACAGTAACATTATTTAATTTTTTTAAAAAATGTTACTTTACATTTTGCTTTTACAAATTTTGTCACACCACAGAATCATTTAAACTAGTAAAAGATGACTAAAAATGTCATTTTTGATATTTAAAATAACTCTTTCCACGATTTTAAATATACATTTTAACGTAAACTTGTATGAAATGTTTTGACAGATTTTTATTTTTTTTTTAATACCGATTTTGTTGGCTTAATTTAATTAATTTAGATAATTTTCTTCTGTTGGAGTTCATAAAGCTCTTGTGTGTGCAGATCTTTCTGTCAGTCGTATGACATGAAGCAGCACTCCACCAAAGTCTTCAGAGACATCGTCAATGCTCTGGGCTCCTTCATCCAGTCCCTCTTCATCCTCCCCAGCGCAGGAAACACCTTATCCACCAGCACACCTGCAGGTCACACACACGTGCTGAGATCTTCTTGTTTTTGACACATATGATGAGTGATTGTCTCATGTAAAAGTCAAACTGTGTCTCTGTCAGGTGGGTCGGTGTCGGGTTCACAGGCGTCGGGTCAGGGAGGTCCGGGTGCGGCAGGAGCAGGTGGAGGTCTGACCACACAGGCCGCTTTTGAGTACCGCGGCACCTGGATCCCCCTCATGAACGTCAGCGTCCAGGGCAGTGCCAAAGCCACCTAGTGAGTGACCGTACGCTTTCAGTATTAACTAGTCTCGCTACATGTTGGCCTAACGTGTGTTTCTTCTCAGTCTGGAGATGCTGGATAAGGTGGAGCCGCCCTCCATCCCTGAAGGTTACGCCATGTCTGTGGCCTTCAGCGCCCTGTTGGATCTGGTGAGGGGAATCACATCCATGATCGAGAGGGAGCTCTCCAAACAGGAACAGGAAGCTGCTATGAGGGAGGAGGCGGAGCATGTTAGTCCTCCACAGAGTGACAGCCGCCCTCAGGAACCCAGTGAGTCTTTGAATCTCTCAACATTAAGTATATTTGGAGAATGTCTCTTTAATAATGAGACTATGCTCTGTGCTGACCTCTGGCTGTGACACAGAAAACAGTATACTGCAAAATCAGTTTTGAAATATATAATATGATATGTAATATACAGTACATGAAAAATACTTTTAAATTATTTATTATTATCAGTCAGTATTAATTTCAACATTTCCGAATACATTATTACAAACCAAATGTATGTGTTAATATTAATTAATGGACATGAGCTAACATGAACTAACAATGAATAGTTTAATTGTCATTTTATCATTTAGTTAACATTAACAAAGATTAACAAATACTGTAACAAATATATTATTCATTGCTTGTTATTAATATATGAACAGAAAGTACAATACATTTTACAAATAAATAAATAGAATAGAATATATAAATAGAAAATAGAATATATTTTGCAAATAAAGAAAGAATCTTTTAATATGGGAATTTATTATATAATAACTAACATAATATAACATAACATAATATAGTAACATATAATTAATACAATAGATTTTCAGATACAAAAATAGAATTTTATATGTAAGTAGAAAATTAAATATATAATATAATAAATATAACATATAATATATATAAATAGAACATATATTATATAGAATTAATAGAAAATAAGTATATAATAACTCACTATGTCTGTATATAATTAACATAAAATACAATAAATTTTACAAATAAATAAGTAGAATAGAATATATAAATAGAAAATACAATACATTTGACAAATAAATGAATAGAATAGAATATATAAATAGGAAATACAATATTACAAATAAATAATTAGAATAGAATATATAATTAGAAAATACAATAGATTTTACAAATAAATATATTTCAGTATAAGAATTTATTATATAACAACTCACTGTATCTGTATATATTCAACAGAAAATGCAATACATTTTACAAATAAATGAGTAGAATAGAATATATAAATAGAAAATACAATACATTTTACAGATAAATGTAATCTTTTAATATAAGAATTTAGTATAACTCACTGTATCTGTATATAATTAACAGAAAATACAATACAGTTGTACAAATATATTTTAATCTAAAAATGTATTATATAAAATAATAGTCTTTTATTATAAGAATTTATATTAATCTGTATATAATTAACAGAAAATACAGTAAATTTGACAAATAAATAGAATAAAATATATAAATAGAAAATACAATAAATTTGACAAATAAATAAATAAATACATTAGAATATATAAATAGAAAATACAATACATTTTACAGATAAATATAATCTTTTAATATAAGAATTTATTGTAACTCACTGTATCAGTATATAAGTAACAGAAAATACAATGTATTTTTACAAATAAATATTTTCATCTAAAAATGTGTTATATAAAATAATATTCTTTTAATATAATAATTTATATTAATTTATATATAATTAACAGAAAATACAATAAATTTGACAAATAAATAAATAGAATAGAATACATAACTAGAAAATATAACACATTTTACAGATAAATATAATCTTTTAATATAAGAATTTATATTAATCTATATATAATTAACAGAAAATACAATAAATTTGACAAAAAAAAAATAGAATATATAAATAGAATAATACATTTTAAAAAATAAATTTAATGTTTTAATATAAGAATTTACATTAATCTATATATAATTAACAGAAAAGACAATAAATTTGACAAATAAATATAGAATAAAATATATAAATAGAAATACAATAGATTTTTACAAATAAATAGAATAAAATATATGATTATATAAATAGAAAACACCATACATTTTACAAATAAATAGACTCTTTTAATAAAAGAATATATATTAATCTGTATATAATTAACAGAAAATACAATAAATTTGACAAATAAATAAATAGAATAGAATAGAATAGAATAGAATATATAAATAGAAAATACCATAAATTAGACAAATAAATAAAATCTTTAGTATAATATATAAATATATAAACAGTATAATATATAAACAGTAACAAATTATAAATCTAATCTAATATAATAAAACAATATAACAAAACATGCAACATCTCATCTGGATTGATTTAAATATAAATAATATTACAAATTTAACTGTTATATAAGAGTTCCAAGTCAGTCAATGTAATTTAAAAAAGAAAGAAAAAAAAAAAAAAGTTTGTAGCAGTGTTTTGTTCCTGTATTGATGCCGTCTGTGTTTTGCAGTGGCTCATGAGGTTTGGGAGGAGATGGTGAACGCCTGCTGGTGCGGCTTGTTGGCGGCTCTTTCACTACTACTGGACGCCAGGTATAAAACACTTCTTTAATATATCATTGTATGCTATATTTCATATCCTAACTGTAATTGTAATAGCTAAACCTTTATAATTGGACTACAGTTGTCTAATTAACATATAGTAGTCATATCAGACTGACTGTACGGATAATATTTGCCTTGTTTGTTTCAGTACGGATGAAACGGCCACAGAAAACATCCTGAAAGCGGAGCTATCCATGGCATCTCTGTGCGGCCGTTTGGGTTTGGTGACGCCGCGTGACGCTTTTATTACGGCCATCTGTAAAGCGTCTCTCCCGCCTCATTACGCCCTCACCATCCTGAGCAGCAACGCCGCCAACCTCTCCAATAAAGGTAGGAGAGCAATGCACGCTGACGTTTGCATGAAATACAACTTGCAATGAGCAGATAAGGGGATAAACAACCAATAGTACAATTTCAGGCACAACAGTTTCAGACAAAAATGAAAATTCATTGTCACCCAAAACAGCTCCGTTGGTGCAAGATTAACAATATTTTTGTTTTGTTTTATTTGTAGTCAATCTTTGTTTTGATGAACCAAGATCTTTTAGTTGATGCATTTCTGTTTATGCATAAACGAAACTCCACTAAACATTATTTGTAGTCCACTTGCTGTCCAATAATCACAGTTAGCTAAGAAACAAAGTTTCACTGTTCAAATTCTGTCAAAATTTAAAAATCATTTAAAAAGTTGATGTAAAATCTGCCTTATGTGCATTTTAAATTATTGTATAGAACTCAAGTTTTCATTTGAATGTTATGAAATGGATTTGATTATTTAATTGGTAATTGCTGAATGAAAATCCAATGCTTGTTTCTTACTAATTTTGAGGTGCTGATTACAAAATAGTCACACTTTTTTGTAAAATATGACGTAGCATTTTTGCTTTCGAAAACCATTTCTAAGATGAAGTCTTGTATTCTCCCTTAATTCAGCAGAAAAACTGAACAAAAATTCCTTTTGGCATCTGAGCCAGATTATGACTATTTGTTCAATTCTCTGCTCTTTTTTCATTTATTTATTTATTTATTTATTTTTTTTTTTATTATTATTATTATTTTTTTTTTTTTTACATGTATTTCACATTATTTTATGCCCAATCCTGATTTCAAGGTTAGAAATGCAAACATGATCCAGATGTTTTCTGCTACATCTGTGGGTGTTTTACTGCATCCAAACAGGCACAGAAAATGACAGGTTTTGTGAAAAGCTTATTTATAAACTTGACTTTAAAAGGAGTATTTGAACATATTTTCTACTCTTTTGCATATTGGAATATGCAATTATATAATATAATTTTATACAAAATGCATGGTATTTTTTATTTAGTACTGACCTAAATAAGATATTTCACATGAAAAACATTTACATGTAGTCCACGAGAAAATAAGAGTTACAAAAATGACCCTGTTCAAAAGTTTACATACAGTTGATTCTTAACACTGTGTTGTTACCTGAATGATCCACAGCTGTGTTTTTTTGTTTAGTGATAGTTGTTCATGAGTCCCGAACATTTAAACTACCTGCTGTTCTTCAGAAAAATCCTTCAGGTCCCACAGATTCTTTGGTTTTTCAGCGTTTTTGTGTATTTGAACCCTTTCCAACAATGACTGTATGATTTTGGGATCCATCTTTTTACACTGAGGACAACTGAGGGACTCATATGCAACTATTACAGAAGGTTCAAACGCTCACTGATGCTCCAGAAGGAAACACGATGCATTAAGAGCTGGGGGTGAAAACTTTTGAACAGAATGAAGATATGTGTATTTTTTATTATTTTGCCTAAATATCATATTTTTTTTCATTTAGTACTGCCCTTCAGAAGCTACAGAAGATACTTACATGTTTCCCAGAAGACAAAATAAGTTAAATTTACCCTGATCTTCAAATTCCAAAAGTTTTCACCCCCCCAGCTCTTAATGCGTTGTTTCATTCTGAAGCATCAGTGAGTGTTTGAACCTTCTGTAATAGTTGCATATGAGTCCCTCAGTTGTCCTCAGTGTGAAAAGATGATCTCAAAATCATACAGTCATTGTTGGAAAGGGTTCAAATACACAAAAATGCTGAAAAACCAATTTTTCTAAAGAACAACGGGCAGTTTACAAAAAGACTCATGAACAACTGTCACTAAACAACAAAATACAGCTGTGGATCATTCAGGTAACAACACAGTATTAAGAATCAAGTGTATGTAAAGTTTTGAACGGGGTCATTTATATAAATATTATTTTCTCTTGTGGACTATTTGTGGTCTTTTATGTGAAATATCTTATTCAGGTCAGTACTAAATAAAAAATATCATGCAGTTTGTATGATCCGTCTTATTTTGGTAAAATAATTAACATTTTGCAGATTCTGCAAGGTGTATGTAAACTTTTGACCTCAACTGAGTGTGTATATATATATATATATATAAAAATCCTCATTCATATGATGTGTAAGTGTATGTAGTTTAATGTGCGTGCGTGTGTGTGTGTGTGTGTGTGTGTGTGTGTGTAGTGTACTCTATCCAGGGTCAGAGTGTACAGATCGTCAGTCCGTCCAGTGAATCTCACCAGCAGGTGGTGGCAGTGGGTCAGCCGCTCACCGCACAGCCACAGGGAACCGTAGTGGTAAATCACACGTGTACCTTGCCATCTAAAACATCCCATGCATTTCTGTTGCTCTTGTGTGATATTAATTATGTCAGAGTGACAGTCTTTTGGACATACTGTGCAACAGTTACTCTTGAGTTCTTGACTTAAATTCTAAATAATTTTTAAGTGCAACTTTGGTTATTTACAAGGCGTTTTCTTTCTCTGTGTCTGTCTGTCAGCTCACAGCGAAGAACATTCAGTGCATGCGGACGCTGCTGAATTTGGCTCATTGTCACGGTGCTTATCTGGGAACCTCATGGCAGCTGGTTTTAGCCACATTACAGGTACAGGAACACGCTTTAATCGCCAAAGTCCAAAAGTTTTTGGACTTTAAGATTTTTAATGTTTTTTGAAGAAATCTCTTCTGCTCACCAAGCCATAATATTCAAAAGCAGTAATATTGTGAAATATTTTTACTATTTGAATAAAGTATAATTGTGATCAATTCTTGTGATCAAAGCTAAATTTTCTGCATCATTACTCCAGTCCCATGATCCTTCAGAAATCATTCTAATATGCTGATTTGCTGCTCAAGAAACATTTATTATTATTAATAGCAATATTTAAAACAGAGTATTTTTTTTCAGGATTCTTTAAAGAGTAGAAAGATCCAAAGATCAGCATTTATCTCAAAAAAAAAAAAAAAAAAAAAAAAAAAAAAAAGGTTTTGTAACATAATACATTATACCATTCAAAAGTTTGGAGTCAGTATAACTTTTTTGGGGGAACGAAATTTTAGAAATTAATTCCTTTATTTAGCAAGGATGCTTTAGATTGATGAGAAAAATGATGATAAAGACATTTATAATGTTACAAAAGATTTCTATTTTGCATAAGTGCTGTTCTTCTGAACTTTCTATTCATCAAAGAAACCTGAAAAAATTCTACTCAGATATTTTAAACATAATAATAATAATAATAATAATAATAGTTTTTAAGCAGCAAATAAGAATATTGGAATGATTTCTGAAGGATCATGTGACTGGAGTAATGATGCTAAAAATTCAGCTTTAAAATCACAGGAATAAATTACATTTTAAAATACATTCAAATAGAAAACAGTTATTTTAAATAGTAAAAATATTTCAGAATTTTACTGTTTTTGCTGTACTTTGGCTCAAATAAATGCAGGCTTGGTGAGCAGAAGAGACTTCTTTAAAAAACATTAAAAATCTTACTGTTCAAAAACTTTTGACTGGTAGCGTATATATGCTTGTTCATTGTACAGGAACAAGCATATATACACTATATATATGATTTTACTCCATATTTATACAGATGGCCATATTTTCCAATGTGCAAACCATGTGAATTGCAAAATGCAAACTGAAAAACGCTGTGTTTTCACACGTTTTTGCATTTTATGCATACATGGGGTGGTTTTCCTCCTTTTTTGAAATTGGCAATCAAACAGAATATAAACTAATTTAACAGTATATATATACCATATATGTAATATAACATGGAATATATGACATACATATTATATATATAATATCACATACATTTTATAAATAAATATAATTCTTTATAATATATAATAATCATATAATATATAATAATATTAACATAATATATAATAATAATACTTTTTTTTAAACAGTGATATACAAAACAGTTATATTTAAATATAATAAATATACAATAATTTTTTACAAAATTTAATATATAAACAGCAATATACAATACATTTTGAAAATAAATAAATATACAAGTTAAATAATATATATATATATATACAGTGAAATACAATACACTTTACAAATACATGTAATGTATAAATAATAATATACAGTTTATTTTACAAACCTATGTAATATATAAACAGTAACGGTAACACTTTACAAGTTGTCATTTTGTTAACATTACTTAATGTATTAACTGACAAGAACAAACAATGAACAACACATTTATTACACTATTTATTAATCTGTTAATGGTAGTTAATAAAAACACAGTTGTTCTTTTTTTCATGTTCACAGTGCATAAAGTAATGTTGGGTAATGCATTAGTAAATGCTAATATTAACATTAACAAAGATTAATAAATGTTGAAGAAGTATTGTTCATTTTTAGTTCATGTTAACTAATGTAGTTAACAAATGTGAACTAATGAACCTTGCTGTAAATCAATTTAACACATTAATATAACATAATATACGGTTTAATATTTTAAAAACAGAAATAAATATTAGTATTGTAGTTTTACTGTTGCATTGTAAAAGCATTATCATCAATATTATTATTAATAAATACCTTTTTTATTTTGCAGTATATTCATATATTATTATACAGTGCAGTAGTAATATATTTCTTTATCAAAAAATAAAATTATGTTTTGTTTTTTTTTTCTTTTTGCATGATTGTGTTTAGCATTTGCTCATTTTTATCTCTTCTTGTCTGTAAGCACCTGGTGTGGATTCTGGGTCTGAAACCAGCTGTTGGTGGAGTTTTGAAACCCGGACGGGCAGTGGAGGGTCCGAGCACGGTAAAAAACGCTGATATCAGCCCCTGTTCAAAACCTAGTGAACTGCCTACCTAGAAAGCATTGTGAGCATCACAGGTGCTTTTTGAGACAGCAGCGTTTGTGTGCGCCATAGGCAAAATGCAGGACAACAGGGTTTATTTGAAGGGTGCAATAAGTGACAGCACTATTTCTGCACATAATAGCCTTTTTTTTTCTGAGTCAGCAGCATTTTTAGGCATCACAGATGTTTTCCAAGTCACCAGCATTTTTGTCTAGTAGGGAACTCTTTTTACCTGAAGATGTTGCTTACAAATGCTCCCAAAATTGTGCCAAAAATGCAGTCTAGATATGCAACTTACTAGGACTCCTCATAAATGTTTACATTTACGAGATGCTTTTATCCAAACCGACTTACAGAAGAGGAACAAAAATATTCCTAATATGCAATATTTGGTTTATTAGACTAGGAAGCAGGCCAGAGAAGAGAAGAGTAAATGTTTATGACTTTATAATGGCGTTTATTTCTTTTCTGTTGCAGGTTTTGACCACAGCAGTGATGACCGATCTACCCGTCATATCAAATATCCTGTCCAGACTCTTTGAAAGCTCGCAGTAAGAATCCGTCAACATCTGAATAGAAATAATTCAGTTTATTTGATTTACTTAGTATCAAATGAGTGTCTTTGTTTAGATAAATAAACAATGCTTGTGATTGTAGATACCTGGACGACGTCTCTCTGCATCACCTGATAAACGCTCTGTGCTCGTTATCCATGGAGGCCATGGAAATGGCTTACGGAAACAACAAGGTGCGTTCAGATGCTGAAGCTAATTACAGATTCATTTAATCAAAACATAATCATCCAGCTCTCATCTTTCTCTCTGCCCTGTCTCTGCGGTTAGGAGCCGTCTCTATTTGCAGTGGCCAAACTGTTAGAGACCGGATTGGTTAATATGGACCGGATCGAGATTCTCTGGAGACCGCTGACGGCTCATCTACTCGAGGTGACACCAGAGGCCAAATCCACAGTTTCTGCTTTTGAATCACATTTATTTGTTTTGAGGGTGTCTTTGGTTATTTATATTTATTTGTTTTTTTATTATTTATTTGTTATTTATTATGTATATAAAATGTAACCATTTATTTTTATTTTATATATACTGCATATATATATATATATAATTTTTTTTTTTTTTTTTTTTTTGAAGTCATCTTTGTTTTTAGTTTTATTTATATTTTATATGTATTTATTATGCATATACAATTTATTTATTTATATTTAACTTTGTAATTTATTAGAATTTATTTTATTTATTATGTATTTATATATAAGTCATAATTTTCATTTGTTTTATTTATAGTTTATATTATAAATAATCCAAATCCACACCAACACAGTTTCGGCTTTTGAATCACGTTTATTTGTTTTGAAGGCATCTTTGTTTATTTAAATTTATTTGTTTATTTATTATGTATATAAAATGTAACCAATTTATTTTTATTTTATTTTATAAATACTGCATTTTATTTTATTTTATATATACTGCATATACACACACTGCTTAGTTTTGAAGTCATTTTTGTTTTTTGTTTTATTTATATTTTATGTTTGTTTATTATGGATATATAATTTATTTTAATTTATTTAATTTATTATGTATTTATATTTATGTGTATACTGTACTTTAGTTTTGAAGTCGTCTTTGTTCATTTTTTTACTTATAGTTTACATTATAAATAATCCAAATCCAAACGAACAGTTTCTGCTTTAGAATCACATTTGTTTGTTTGTTTAGACTGTTAGTCTTGAAAACGTCTTTGTTTGTTTATATTTCTTTGTTTATTATGGATATAAAATGTAAACATTTTAGTTTTATTTAAGTTTAAATATACTGCAAATATACGCACACACTGTTTAGTTTTGAAGTCATCTTTGTTTTTTGTTTTATTTACATTTTATGTTTATTTATTATGGATATATAATTTATTTATTTTAATGTGTATAATTTTATTTATTTACTTTTTTTTATTTATTATGTATTTATATTAATTTATATACTGTATTTTGTTTTATTTATAATTATTTTTTTTTTATTTATTATGGATATTTTATTTATTTATTTATTTATTTATTTATTTATTTATTTATTCATTTATTTATTTATTTAAATAAATTCATTTTATTTATCATTTGTGACCCTGGACCACAAAACCAGTCTTAAGTAGCACGGGTATATTTGTAGCAATAGCCAGCAATACATTGTATGGGTCAAAATGATCAGTTTATGCCAAAAATCATTAGTATATTAAATAAAGATCATGTTCCATGAAGATGTTTTGTAAATTTCCTACCGTAAATAAATAAATAAATAAATAAATAACTTAATTTTTTATTAGTAATATGCATTGCTGCGAACATCATTTGGACAACTTTAAAGGCGATTTTCTCAATATTTAGATTGTTTTGTTTTTTTTTGTTTTTTTTTTGCACAGATTCCGGAATTTCAAATAGTAGCCAAATATTGCCCTATCCTAATAAACCATACATTAATGGAAAGCTTATTTATTATGACCCTTATGACTGGTTTTGTGGTCCAGGGCCACATATATCATCACTAATTATAAACCTCTAATCACTATTAATATTGCTTAATGGTCTTGCGATGCTACTAATATTGCTAAAACAAATATGACTAATATCAGTTCAGCTAATCACAATAAATAACTATTCTAATGAGATGAGCCCTATTCTGAAATGTCAATATTTAATATTTGGTGGGCCGCTTTGATCTTTCCGGTTTGCTGTCCTTGTCTGCTGTACTGACACTTTTTCTGTAGTTGTATAAATGCTAAAGCACGATTCATGTCCTCATGTTGTCTTATTCGGTCTTTTTTCCTTCTCTGTCTCTTGCGACGTGTCTCTTTTGTAGAAGGTAAGTGCTAAACTTTCTTTTTCACTTCGGAAATCCTCTCTGTGAAGTGACTTATCTTTTTGAATCGGTCATACGTCCCTCTTTATGAAATTCTCTCTTAGGAATTGTTTTTAGGAATGAATCAGCCTCCTGTTGTTGTGTTAATCAGATGTTGTTTTTAAGCTGATCTCGGCTGAAAGTTTCTTTCACATGACTCGCATGAGGGTTTAAACACAACCTTCTGATGATTTTACACCTTCAAGGTTAGCAGTAATTGGAGTCAAAGTTTAGCTAAACTTTTGGGTTAGGGTCGGGTTTAGTTGACTATTTGCGCCATAGTTTTAATGTGTTGGGGAACGTCAGTGCGAACAATGTGAAAGGACCTTTCTCACTGTGATTCAAGATGACCACAGAGTATTTAATCATCTTCTTTACCACAAAAACTTCACTTTCACATTCATAAAACACACCAGTCTGTGATCTACACAATCAAAATCCAATAAGCACTGTCTCTTCTTGTGATCTACAAAAGCCAATGACCAATATATATTGCTTTGCTTTTTTTTATTGTGTTAATGATGTTATTTTGTCCATCCATGTGTCGTCACCCTCCATTTGCAATGTTTTATTTCATTAATGAAAAATGTGTCCGGGTCATATTTCACTACAAAGTCAAGAATAATTAATAGTAATGAAATTATATATTGAATAAGAACACGAAGCCTATTGTGCCGTTATATTGTCAGGTCTGTCAGCACCCTAACGCTCGTATGAGGGAGTGGGGCGCAGAGGCCATCACCTCGCTAATCAAAGCTGGACTCTCCTTCAAACACGAGCCACCGCTGTCCCAGAACCAGGTAGGAATTCATTTGGATGTTTGGAAATCAGTGCTACTTCAGAATTTGGGTTTGGGTATTGATTGGACAACACCTTCAACCAATCCCCTGTCGTCCTCAGAGGCTGCAGCTGCTACTTCTGAACCCTCTGAAGGAGCTCTCCAACGTCCTTCACGCCGATATCCGACAGAAACAGCTGGAGTGTGTCCTACAGATCCTACAGAACCAGGGAGACATTCTCGGACCGGGGTGGCCTCTGGTGCTGGGGGTCATTGGAGCGATCCGCAATGACCAGGGGTGAGACACACTGCCTGAACTTGCAGAAAAGACTGTCTTAGACATGCAAGATTTTCCATATTGGCCCAATGGCATGGTCCTAGAGGCTGGTTGACCAAGAAAGTCTTCCTGATTTAGCTAGTTAGCAGCTTGCATCCAACAGTCAAATCTGAAGTGTTGATCTTGGAGTGTCTCATTTGTACCCAACACGTCTTTTGTTTCACAGCGAATCCCTCATACGAACAGCCTTCCAGTGCCTGCAGTTGGTGGTGACCGACTTCCTACCCACAATGCCTTGCATGTGCCTCCAAATTGTGGTGGATGTAGCCGGCAGCTTTGGGCTCCAGAACCAGGAGCTGAACATCAGCCTGACATCTATCGGCTTGCTGGTGAGGAGTACTATTAGTGTTGCTTGTACAGAGTCTTTAGAGTTACCTTGAAGGTTTTGAGTGTTCCTTTGGGATGAGTTGACTAAGTGGATGACTAAGAGTCTTCCTCTTCCCCTGTAGTGGAACATCTCAGACTACTTCTTCCAAAGGGGAGAAGCTATTACAGAAGAGCTGGAGAGGGAAGAAGCGGTTCTCTTGAAACAGGCCCAAGATAAAGGTGAACCTCTAAACCGACCTTTTCACCCTGCGCCACCCTTTGACTGCCTGTGGTTGTGCCTCTATGCCAAGCTGGGTGAGTTGTGCGTGGACCCACGGCCGGCTGTGAGGAAAAGCGCCGGCCAGACAATGTTCTCCACCATTGCCGCTCATGGAACGCTGCTGCAACCACCGACCTGGAATATTGTGGTTTGGAAGGTACTGAAGCAGACTTCACCATGGACCAAATTAAACCTAGTTATTTCTTTGTTAGATCAGACTTGACCAGGGACCAGATTAAATCAAGGTCTAGTTAAAATTGCTCTGCTGAATCAGACTTGACCAGGGACCAAATTAAATCCAGTTCTAGCTAAAATTGCTTTGCTGGGTCAGACTTGACCGAGGACCAAATTAAATCAAGGTCTAGTTAAAATTGCTTTCCTGGGTCAGACTTGACCAGGGACCTAATTAAATCCAGTTCTAGCTAAAATTGCTTTGCTGGGTCAGACTTGACCGAGGACCAAATTAAACCCAGTTCTAGTTAGTTTCTAGTTAGACCAAATTAAATCCAGTTATATTTAAAATTGCTTTGCAGCATCAGATTTGACTGGAGACCAACTTAAACCAGGTTCTAGTTAAAATTGCTTTGTTAGATCAGATTTGACCGGGGACTAAATTAAGTCCAGTTTGTAAGTAAAATTGGTTTGTTGGATCAGACTTGATGGGGAACCAAATTAAACCCAGTTCTAGTTGAAATTGCTTTGTTAGATCAGATTTGACCAGGGACCAAATTAAATATAGTTTTAGTTAAAAGTGCTGTGCTGGATCAGACTTGACCGGGAACCAAATTAAACCCAGATCTTGTTAAAATTGCTTTGTTGGGTCAGACTTGCCCAGGGACCGAATTAAATCCAGTTCCAGCTAAAATTGCTTTGCTAGATCAGAGTTGACAGATTATCAAATTAAACTAAGTTCTAGTTAAAATCGCTTTGTTGGATCAGACTTTACTGGGGACCAGATTAAACACGGTTCTAGTTAAAATTTCTTTTTTGGATCAGACTTTACCGGGGACCAAATTTTAAGTCCAGTTCTAGTTATAATTGGTTTGTAGGATCGGACTTGACTGGGGACGAAATTAAACACAGTTGTAGTTAAAAATGCTTTGTTGGTTCAGACTTGACCGGGGACTAAATTAAACCCAGTTCTTCTTGAAATTACTTTGTTATTGTTGCTAATAACCAAATGTCATTACTCTGCAGGTTCTCTTTCATCTGCTGGACTGTGTAAGGAAGTCCTCCACCACGGCTGACAAGGAAAAGATTGAATCTGGAGGTGGAAATATCCTCATCCACCACTCACGCGACACAGCAGAGAAACAGTGGGCGGAAACATGGGTTCTGACACTTGCGGGCGTAGCTCGGATCTTCAACACCAGGAGATACCTACTTCAGCAGCTGGGTAAGCATTGAGACATGTGGTTCTCAAAGATGTATTTCAGAATTTGGTTCTGAAAGTCATGTTTGTGATTGCAGGTGACTTTTTCAAGGCTTGGGAAGTTCTGTTGGACCACATCCAGTCTGCTGCACTCAGCAAGAACAATGAAGTTTCCCTTGCCGCCCTCAAGAGCTTCCAAGAGATTCTCCAGCTAGTCACACCAATTAAAGACACGGATAAACCCGACGCTCTCGCCGCTATGGACGTTCCTCCTGTCCTTATCGAGTCTCTTCAAGGTTCTGGACCAGGAAGACCCCTAGTCCGGTCTGATTCACTTGCCGAGCGACTAGCCCAACGCTACGGTGCCCAACCTTCACTTCCACCACCTGGAGAGGAGCTAGACGACTCTGCCCTTTGGTGGTCAGCGTGGAACACTTGGTACCGGATAGGAACCGAGTGTACGCGCCCCCCTAGTGGTGGAACAGATAAACTAGTGTTTGTACCCAGTCAACCTTTCCTGACGGCGCTAATACAGATTTTCCCAGCGTTGTACCAGCACATCGCAGGAGGGTTCAGCATGGAGGATCTCAAGAAGCTGGGAGTGATTCTGCATGGAGCTGTATCAGTCCCCATAAGCTCAGACTCCTCGCCCTTTATCTTGCCCTCCTACACAGAAGCGGTGCTCACCAGCCTGCAGGAAGCGGTCCTGACTGCCCTCGATGTCCTGCAGAAGGTAGAACACCTTCAGAATTTGGTTAGTTGGGGCCCGAGCACCGGTGGTGTGAGGACCCTTTTGGAATTGCTCAGTTTCTTATTTTTTTCCAAAATGAATCACGTTTTTGAGGGCCTTAACGTGCCCGAAAACTCTGTGCACACACGTCAAAAGTGGTGAAAATTTACATCTGATATGGGGTTCAGAAGTGGGAAGTGCCCTTCAAGCTGTGTTTCACATACATGTACGAAATTCGGTAAACGCTTGTAATACACCAATACCTACCAAAAAGTCCCCCAGTATGACGGCCGAAACCCAACAGAAATTTCTCTGCAGGTTTTGTGCCGTTTTTGCCATTTTCGGGAATTTAAACAGATCAACACCAAATTTGGTCAGTGTAATCTATCGCCCTTTGTGACGTTAAATTGTGAAGATCTTAAGTTTTCGTTGAAGGGCGTGTCCGTGGCGGCCTGACAAATTTTGTTATTTCGCCATGAAAAAGGAGCTTGCTATAACTCAGGCAATGTCCGATTTGCCCCAAACTTCATAGGTTTGATAAGACTCCTGACCCAAAGAGATCTACATAAACATATTCAATTATAGTCATAGCGCCACCTGCTGGCAACAGGACGTAACATGTTTAACACTGTAATGAACTCCTCCTAGAGATTTAATGACATCAACATTATATTTGGTTAGTCTAATCTAAAGGCCTTTGCGATGTTACATTGCGAAGATCTTGAGTTTTCGTTGAGGGGCGTGTCCTTGGCGTCCTGACAAAATTTGATGTTTCGCCATGGAAAAAGAAGTTGTGCCATACAATGTCCGATCTGCCCCAAACTTCACACATTCGATAAGAGTCCTGGCCTGAACACATCTAAAGGCCAATATTCTATTATAATAATAGCGCCACCTGCTGGCAACAGGAAATTACTTGTTTTACACTTACTTAAACATACAATGTCCATACTTCACGTTTAGTAAGAGTCCTGGCCTGAAGACACCTAAAGGCCAATATTCAGTTATAATTATAGCGCCACCTGTTGGCGACAGCATATGTCATGCTTTACAATAACTCAAACATACCATGCCACATACCGATCTTCATATCTTTGATAAAAGTCCTGGCCTGAAGACATTTACATGCCAATATACAGTTATAGTCATAGCGCCACCATCTGGCAGCAGGACGTTCTTATGTTTCTAAGAGTTTTGTGTTTGGTTGTGATTCTTTGTAGACTCTGCATCTTTAAGATGTTTGAATGAGATTGTATGTCATTGTTCTAGGCAATTTGTGTGGGTTCGGAGAATCTCCAGGTGATGTATCCCGCCATCTTCGAGCAGCTCCTGCTGTTTGTGGAGTTCTCCTGTAAACCTCCTCAGTATGGAAAGATGGAGACCAAACACGTGGCCAATGCCAAATACAACCAGGTGAGCCTCTCTCCTGTTTCCACCTCACATCTGTTTTCAAAATAGTGGATTTGCATTTGTTCTGTTGATCTTGATCATTGTTGTTTTATGAATCACCATAAATACACTCATCATCATCATACAACATTCATTTCTGTATCTCTTTCCGGATGTGATGATGTAGTAGATGGTCTTTGTTTCTCCTCAGAAGTGTTTTGAGGGTTTTTGAATGCACACGTTACAGAACTCTTTTGCTGTTTACAGTGACGTCTTTATGACGTTGTGTTTTTTATGTGGTTCTCATATATATTGTGGAACTTTAGATACTTTATTTTCTTCGCATGGTGTTTTTTTCCTTTTAGTTGCAGTTTGTGCCTCTTTTAGTCATGTTTGAATACTTTGGATCATGTTGTTTCTTTTAAAATGTTAAGTTTTAATCACATTTTAAAGCAGATGTGGGTCAACAAGTTAAAATTACAAACTGGTAGAAATGTGAAATATTTAAATGTTAACCCATCGTTTAGGTTAGGTGCAAAGTATTTTTAAACATGACTTTCAAAGCAATAGTTTGTTCGTCTTTGTTGTCATCGTTGAAAGTAGTTTCATTAGTGTGTTGTGCGGATGTGATCAGCGGTGGTAGTAAACATTTGTCTGCTCTTCTCTTGTTCTGTTTTTGTACTTCATACGGATCCACTTTAGATCCAACTGTTTGCACCGGTGAGTTCTTCCTCCCTCCCGCTGTCTTTCTCTATATCTCTGTCTCTCGTTTGCTTCTTTTCCTTTTTTCCCTTCGGCTAATTTCAGCTTTATTTAACTGCTCTATAAGACAAACTTCTCTTTCATACTCTGATAACATTTGTTTTTCTCCGTTCATTTTCCATCAGCCACATTTGTTCATTAATTCTAACAACTGCCAAATTAAATAGAACCATGTGGTGAAAAGTTTTAAAATTTAACATGTGTATTGGGGGAGTTTCAACTTTTTTTCATGCCAGTTTTTTCAAACTCTGTAGCGCCATCAACAGTTATTTTTGTATACTTTTAAATTGTATGGTCTAGAAACTTTTTTTTTTTATTTTCAAGGACTTACTGAATTTGATTTAGATCGGGACTTCAAATCGCACATTGCAAATCATTTGATTTGAAAGATCCAATTCGCTAAATGATTCACGAACCCGTTCCGATCTAAATCAAATGATTTGTGACACGTGCTCCGAAGTCCTGACCTGAATCAAATGATTCACGACACACAGAGTTCCAATCTAAATCAAATGATTAATAGTGAATCTTTTTGCTACGCAGTGGTTTAACTGATTCAGAGTTTTGAAAATTACTGTGCTAAGTGATGTCGAAATTCGAAAATGAATGACTCTTTTAATTTGATCTGGTTTTTGCTAGTGAATCACTTGAATGATCGAAGCCACAATGAGTTTGAATCGATCAAAGCGGTTCCAGCGTAAATGACTCAATGGATTTGGTTCATCTGTTCCTCTTTTCGCATCTTTAGCCATGTTTACACAACACTGTCAGTACTACTACTTGCTTAGCTCAGTTGTTTTCTGACATTAACTGAAATAAGCGAAAAAGGTGTTTTTTTAATTGTATGAAAAGATATGTGCTTATTGAGAAAATTAAACGCTTAGTTCATAAATACACTGTCTTTCAGTAATTCAAGCACTTTTCAAGTACCTCTTCAGAAATACTGCTATTTTCATGGGTTTTCCAGGCTTCAAATTTCAAAAAGTCAAATTCAAGCACTTTAAGCGTCTTGTACAAACCCTGGTTTTAGTCATTTCAGCTGATTTTAGCTGAATTTGACTTTTTGAAATTTAAGGCCTGGAAAACCCTTGAAAATAGCAATATTCCTGAAGAGGTACGGAATAAGTTTAATTTTGTCATAGCACATCTCTTTACGCAAAATTCACACAATTCAAAAAACATTATACCTTTTAATGTAAGAAAACAATTGAGCTAAGCCAGTAGTAGTACTAAGAATGTTGTGAAGTGTCTGAAGATGTGAAGAGAGGAACAGATGAACCAAATCAATTGAGTAATTTATGCTGGAACTGTTACGATCGATTCAAACTCGTGACTTAGATCATTCATTTCAAGTGATTCGCTAGCAAAAACCAGATCAAATTAAAAGAGAGCTTGTAACGATTTTAAAAAGCACATAGTGATGGGTGAAATAGCTTTTTGAGACTGAATCAATTAAATGATTCACTTTCGAAGTTCTCCATTTGGGTCGTGAGTCATTTGTTTTAGATCACGACTTCAAATCATGTATCGCGAATTATTTGATTTAGATTGGAACTTTGTGTATCACAAATCATTTGATTCAGGTCAGGACTTCAGTGCGCGTATTGCGAATCATTTTATTCCGATTGGAACTTCGGAGCACGCAACGTGAATCATTTGCTCTAGATCGTAACTTTGTAGTGGGTTCGCAAATCTTTTGCTTTAGATCGGAACTTCAGAGAGTGGATTGTGAATCATTTGATTCAGATTGGAACTTTGGAGTCAGTTTGCAAATTTTTTGTTTCAGATCAGAACTTCGGAGCGTGGATTGTGATTCATTTGATTCAGATTGGAACTTCGGAGTGGGTTCGCAAATTTTTTGTTTAAGATCAGAACTTCGGAGTGTGGATTGTGAATTATTTGATTCAGATCGGAACTTCGGAGCACTGAACGTGAATCATTTGCTCTAGATCAGAACTTCGGAGAGGGTTCACAAATCCTTTGCTTTAGATCGGAACTTCGGAGCGTGGATTGTGAATCATT